>NW_022631154.1:317517-364284 GCF_010015895.1 Lontra canadensis | reverse complement strand
CCCCCCCCCCCCCCCCCCCCCCCCCCCCCCCCCCCCCCCCCGTTGCTCTCGCTGCTTGCAGGACCCATCCAGCCAGGCTCTTGGCCTGGGGACAGATCAGGAAGATGAGGCAAGGACTAAGGAGCCCACTGAATGTGCAACAGGGAGACAGGCCCACCCACAACTCTCCCTTTCCTGTATGAGGAAACAAACACAGGAAAGAACCCCTAACAGAGCTGCAAAACCAATCACCAAAGGGAATTAGCCAACAAGACGCCCGCCCTGGGGAAGGCAGGCGGGAGTGTCTGTGGGGGGAATAACTTACGTGAGGCTTTTGTGCAAATTCCCAGGGGTGGAGAACAGTGGATGAAGAGAGTGGTAGTACTTCTGAATTTGGGAAACTTAAGGCCACAGGACCATCCTTCCCCCATCCTTCCCCATCCTGTGCTGTGTATGAGAGATGCTTTCCCTCCAAAAAGAGCTGCAGAGGAGGGAAGCTGGGCCTTGGGAAGTAACTTCTGTCCTGCCTGGGACTAGGAGGCGCCTTCTTCAGAGGGGAAATCCTCACATCAGCCCACGCTCTGATCAGACCTTGCTCCCTAAAACCAGCCTCTCCCCACCTCTGCAAGGGAGCAGTCACCCCGCCCCCCCGCAACCTCACAAGTGTAGAGCACGGTGTGCCCAGCAGAGTGCTGAACTGCCTGGAATTCTAGAATTTTAGGGCTCAGTCCCTACTTTGACAGAGCATACAGTCTTAATGGTCTAGAAGGCCCCCTGACTCCGATGAACATGGTAACCGCCCTCGCCTCCAATGCGCCCTCACCGTTGAGCCCTATGGTCAGATGCACAGGACTACAGAGTTCTTGCACCACAAGACTATCTGGAAATTCCAACAGCAAAGTACTCACCGGGACATCTGACATCTCTGTGCTGGGGCCCAGGGGGGCTGGATGGGGGAGGCCATGCCTCGTCCTGGCCCAGTTTCTCTTCCCAGACTTCAGAGCGTATACAGGCTTGGGTACGACAAAATTTTAATTAAATTTTGTCTCTCCCACTTACTAATTTTATTATATCGGCCAAATTACTTAACTCCCGTGCTTCAGTTTTTCCTGAAGGCTCCGCCCGCCCGCAGATTGAGGTGGTTTTTCCAAGGTTAATTACACCATCCACATGGAGTGCTAAGCACACCTCATCAGTGTCAGCTTCAGAAAACAACAAGCAGGTAGTCTGCAGAGGGCGCGGTCAGGTCCTGGCTGCAACGGTGGCCTCACACTTGTCTTCCCTGGAGTTGGGTCACTCCAGACTGAACGTTCCCTCCACCGCTGACTTTAATTCTGTTGAAAAGTGTTTTCTCAGACTTCACTAGGCTCTTGGTCAGGCTGGTATCTTCCACCACGGTACTTCCCTTCCTCTCCGCCCTTGAAGGATGGCTCGGTAGAAGCCAGAGAAGGCATCCGAGTGATAATGGGCAAAGCAGCAGGTTAGGGAAAGAGGGCAGTGGTTTTCGGTCACAATTACTGCTATACCCCCAGCTCCTAGAGGGCCGCCTGATTGCACGATGGGCCCTCTGTCTTGTGTGTCAAATAACTGAGTCGGGGAAAGCGTTAAAATGAGAAATGGTTTTCAGTGTAGTGCAAGGCGGGTCCAAGTAGGACACAGTACCATGCCTGCTGAGTGCTTACTGGGCCCTTGGCACTGTCCTGCACATTTTAAACGCACTGCTTCGTAACCTCACAGTTCCGCTCTGAGCTGGACTCCTCTCCATCACTCCCGTCCACAGAAAGGGAGAGCGGGGCACAGAGAGCAGCGGCTAAGTCACTTGCATCCGCATCCTAGAACCGCTAAGACGGAGCGCCAAGCTCCCAGGCCAGGCCGGTGACTGTGCGCGGACCCTGCGCGGGGCGAGACGAGGCTTCCGCCCACTGAGGTGACCCTGGGGTGCACCTGTCTTCAGGTGGCCCCCTCCGCCCGCTGCACTGCCACAGCGCCGCACGACTTCTCCGCGGCCGCGCGGGCACGCCGCGGTGCTCCGGAAGCCTGGGCTCTCGGGGATCAAAGCCCCGCTTTCTCCCTGACGCGCTGTCGATCTTCGCGAGTTACTCCATGTCTCAGAGCCGCTTCTTGAGCTCGGGGTTCGGGCCGCGGCGGGGGCTGAGCGTGGGGACCTCCGGGCGTGTCGCGGGGTCTGCGCCCCCGGGGGGGGGTACGGTGCCCCCCGCCGGCCCCTGCCTGACCCGCCGGCTCTGCAGGGCCGGATCCCGCCGTCACCGCGCCGGTGCTGCGCGCGCCCCGCGCCCCGCCGACCCCTCGCGGCCCCCAGGCACCCCGGCTGCCCCGGCCGCCGCAGGCGCGCGCGCGGGGCCCTACGCACACCAGGAAGCCGCAGGCCCCGAGCAGGCCACGCCCCGCACAGACCGCGAGGCCCGAGCGCCCGCGGCCGCTGCCATCGTCAGATTCCGGGATTCGGTCGCGAGGAGCCACCACCCAGCGCGGAGCCGAGCGCCGCTCGCCAGTCTCCATCTTTGGAGTCGGAAGAATGAGAGCGGGCCGAGGGGGAAGCCGGGTTTGGGGATACTGGGGTACGGCGGCTGCCTGGGGACCAAAACGTCTCTAAGGTAAAGTTGCAGCCTGAAGCGATTTTTTGACCCCCGACACTTAATAGGCTGCTGAAGACCCGGATGTGTCTGGGACTGGCCGAGGTACCCATTAACGCGCCCCCGCTAGACCATCCCCCTCCTCCGCTTAGGATTGGGTACTCTGTACGCTAATCATCACTGCTCCAGCCACTCACTTTTCGAGGGTGGGGTGTAGTCCCGGCATCCCCTCTTCTATTGGTGGGGCCGAGCAGAGGGGGGCGGGGAGGCCGGCTGGGGTCGCCCAATGGGCGTCGTGGCGTGTGGGGAAGGCGGAGCCGAGGCGCTTGGCAGCTGCCCAATCAGCGTCCTTGTTTGTGTGGTGCCGCCGCCGGTGCAGCCGCCGCCGCCGCCGCCGCCGCCGCCGCCGCTGCCCCCCGTCTGTACCGCAGTGTCTGCTCCGCCCGCCCGCCCTGGTCCGGCCCGCCCCCCTCCCCCACCCCCGCCCCCGGTCCCGTCGGCGGGGCCCGGAACCCACTGTGCCGTCGCCTCCCTTTTTCGACGCCTCCGCCGCCGCCTGAGGAGGCGAGCTCGCCGGGAGTTACCCCGCCACCGCCAGGTGAGGAGCTTTGGCCTAGGCCCGCCTGGCCGCCCGCCCGCCCGGGGGCGGCGAGCCGCGAGGACCGGGGGAGCCGGGCGGCGGCGGCGGCGGTGGGGGAAGGGAAAGGTGGAGGGCGGGGGAGGGGAAGCGCCCGCGAGCCGACGCCCGCCCGCGCGCCCCCGCCTCGCGTCCCCCTCCCCCGCTCGGCCCCGCGCGCCCCCGCCTCGCGCTTCCCTCACCTCGTCCCCTCCCCCGCCCCGCGCGCGCTCCCCGGCCTTTCCCTTCGGCCTCGCGCGCCCCCGCCTCGCGTCCCTCCGCTCCTTCTGCTCTGACTCTTTCTCCCTCCCGCGCGCCCCGTTTCCCCCGCCATCCCCGCTTCCACTCCCTGCCTCCCGCCCGCCATGCTCCCCTCCGCTCCGCTCTAGCGCCCCCCCCAGCTCGCTCCGGCCCCGGGGGGTGCCCTCGGGGGGCCGGGGCCGCTCCCCGCGCGCAGTCCGGGCCCCGCCGGCCGCCGGGACGCGCGGGGGTTCCTCGGGTGAGGGGAGCGCGGCGGGATTCTCTTTATTTAGGGGACGGGATCGGGCGCGCAGAGCCGGGCCCCTTTATTCCGTCGCGCCGCCGTCGGAGCGGGGACCGCTCTCCGCCCGGGTGGGGCTCCCCTTCCGAGCGACCCCGGCGCCGCTGTCCTCGGCGGGGCCTCTGGGGCGCTCCGGGGGCCGACGGAGCCGGGACTGGCCCTTCGCGGACCGGAGCGGGACTTGGAGTACTTTCTGCCCCTCTGCTCGCTGGGACGCCGAGGAGCGGCCGCTCCTGTGGGCGCCGTTCGCCGGCCCAGGACGGCCCCCCGCCCCCCGGAAAGGCGTGCTCGCCTCTTCGGCCTCTTCGGACTCTTCCCCCGCAGCCGCGCGGCGTTCGCTCCGGGCTGGCGCGGGGGTGGCTGGCGCGGGGGTGGCGGTGGAGGCCCAGGGTGGGGGGGGGCACGTGCCCGCTGGCGGAGCTGGCCTCGGCCTTTCCTCCTGCTGTCATCCCGGGAGGCAGGTAGCCTGCCGAGAGCGACTTTTCCCGTTTCCGACCGTGGTGGTTTGCAGGGCTTTTGTGTGCGTGTCAGAGCTGGGGAAGGGAGCGGTGCCTTCGGGCCAGACTGCAGCAGCTGGAGGGCTCGCGGGTCCTGTTGAGGAGCTGATGCTTTTGGTTTTGGAAACATTTTTATATATAAAAAAATGCAGTTTTTGGATAGGTAGTGCGCGCATGTGATTCAAAGTGAAGTCTTCCCTCTCACTTCTCCAGTTGTCTAGTCTCACCTCCCGTTTACCGATTTCTAATTGTTTTCTGGCGGTAGCGTGCGTGGATGTTGGACATTAAACAAACTTTTGCTTTTTCTTGGATGCACTGACCTAAACTGCTCGTTGAAGTCTGACTCGTGTTTTTGGTGTCCGAGCGATCGTTACAGAGTATTGTTTTAGAGCAACATTTCTGTCTGTGCTTGACGGGTAAGGAGGCTACTTCCGGAGCTAGTAGAGTCGGTGCTGTGGGAGGCCTCCGTGTATTTTAAAGGAAGGCCCGCATCTGTTGGAAATGTCTGCTTTTTTTTTTTTTTGTAACTGATCTCTTGTCTGTGTTTGGGGATGGACTGGGTCAAGAGTAGTCTTTCCTTGGGCTTTTTAAACAGGTAGGTTGTATGAATAATGAGTTAGTAGGAGTGCTGGTTTGGCAGTGCTGCCTTCCATTTTTAGAGGCATATAGTTTTTTTAGTCTTGGGGCAGTTGTAGTCATCGTGGTGAGGAATGAAGCAGATAAATATTAATCAGGAATCAGAAGGCCAGACCTGTAGGCTGAGTGACCCAGTTTGAGAGGAGGTGAGACTTATGGACTTTTGTCCTGCTTATTCCTTACTTGAAAACACTTTCGATGGAGTGAGAGGAATTCGTAGCTGACAGCAGCATCCATCTTTAGGACACTGTGGTTTGCCTCCTCTGACTGTGTGATGTCTGCTAACTTCCTGTTTAGGGGCAGGCCGGAAAGGGGCTGCACAGACGCAGCTCCAGTGCTTGGCTAGGAACAGTGTTGACCAGGGTCCGTGATCAGCTCTTCTCGGCTACGTTCTGGCTGTGACCTTTCCTGCTGTGTTCAGTAGAAGGCCATGGGTGTTGGGAGGGAAGATGCAAAATTTTTTTTTCTGAACCTCATAGTCTTTTTTTTTTTTTTTTCTAAGATTTTATTTATTTATCTGTTGGAGATCACAAGCAGGCAGAGAGGCAGGCAGAGGCAGAGAGAGAAGCAGGCTCCCTGCTGAGCAAGGAGCCCGATGCAGGACTCCATCCCAGGACTCCTGGGATCATGACCCGAGCTGAAGGCAGCAGCAGTGGCTCAAGCAGGGATGCCACCCAGGCGTCCCTGTACCTCATAGTCTTAAAGATATTCAAAAGCCTGTGTGCTGCCCCCTTTCTCTTTCTTTTTTGGACAAATGTTTCCAATCCCCCCAACACACACACTTTTTTTTTTTCTTTTTCTTTCTTTTCTTTTTTTTTTTTTTTTTTTCTTCTTTCCCTGGCTGGGTCTGGCCAGACCTTCAGGTTGGATTTTGGTTACAGAATAGCAGAGTGGGGGTGGGAGGAGGGTGTCAGTGTGTCAATCATAGTATCTTTTTTTTTTTTTTTTTTTTTTTTAAGATTTAATTTATTTATTTGTCAGAGAGAGCCCAGTGCACAAGCAAGGGGAGAGGCTGGCAGAGGCAGGCAGAGGGAAAAGCCGGCTCCCCACTGAGCAGGGAGCCTGATGTGGGACTTGATCCCAGGATCCTGGGATCATGACCTGAGCTGAAGGCAGGCACTTAACCGACTGAGCCATTCAGGAATCCCTGAATAATAGTATCCTGATGGAATGCTGGTACCTCTGGATTCTCCTCGCTTTAAGCTAGGATGTTGTTGTAAACAACAGGCCTCTTGCTTCAGTGTGCTGTTTGTTTTTTCCTTCCTTCTCTTCCCACCCACCAAGCTGGAGGTGCGTGTATAGGGGAGGTGCGTGTATAGGGGAACCGCAGTTGTGCTGTCCTGGTTTCTAGACTGGAGTATATTCCATGTCCGCCAATCCACTGGGATAAGCGCATTAACAAGCGGCCCCTCTGCACTCAGAACACTGTGTCGTTTGATTGATTAAAACAACTGCTAGAGAAAGCACAAGATTGGAGCCTTTACTAGGACCAAGGAATTTTCTTTCCTAGACCTTTTATAGTATTTAAAGCCGTGTATCATTACATATCGAAGCACAATAGCCAGGCATTTTCTGAAGCTGTTGGGAGGGGAGGGGGAAAAAAGAGACACACCCAGATTGACTATAAATCTAGCCCTGCTGTAAAGCTGTCCATTCCTTGCTCAGGAAAAGATCTAACCTATCAGACGGTCTCACACAAAGTTGCAGTTCCCCTGCATTGGCTAAGCTTGGGAAAAGATGCATAAGGAAGTTCAGTTTTTGTTGAAAAGGTGTGCCTTTTAAGGAGAAACCTTCTGTTAGCTGTATAGTTTGGTTTATCCTTAGTAACGCTGTGACATTTTCTGTAGGTACTGGTTGGGGATCTTGGTGGCTCCTGAGTCCATGGAGCAGAGACTCCTGGACTTGTGTAGTAATGTTGAAGAAAATCGGATTTGAAATGCTCCCTCTTCATGTACCATTTTTCCCTCTCAGGGATATTTGCAATATTCCTGTGTGGTTTTGAGTTCATTTAGTAGGCAAGGAGTGACCCAGGGTCATAAAAGAGCTAAAGTTGTCTACTTTTTACATGGTGTCTCCCTCAAAATCCTCTAATCTTTGTTATTGCCTTAAATTGCCACTAACTGGCAAAAAGCCATCAGGAGTTTTGGGTTAAAGTACCAAAAGCAACAGATGAATAAGAACACATATTTTGTTACTCCTGAGGTATGAGACTGGTCAAATCCTAGACCTCAAAGTTACAGTAACTGCAGAAACTTCTTTGACAACATACAAACTTTTAGTTGTTAATACTAACTGGCAAAGTATTAACAAAAATGACAATACTTCCACATTCCTGAGCCATTCTCTTTTTGCTTTTCACATCTGAGAGGTACACGTTTTCTAAGTAATTCAGGTTACCATTACTTGAAGCTGAAAGTCATGGATTAAGCCTACTGATCAAAGCTTTCTTGGGCTTGTCTCATTTGGGGGGAAGGTGGAATTTTTAATCACCCAAAATATAGGCTGGAATGTCAGTGGGATTTAGATTAGACATCAGAATTAATAAATTCCCATTATAGTTGTGAGGGATTAGAAATCTTAACCAGAGAGTTAGTACATCTCTTACCTAGAAAATATTTACGGAGTTAGCTTTTTGAGAGTATTTAAGTTCCGACTTCTGGGGAGGGAGGTTGTAGGGCTAGTAAGTGGCATATTGGAATAGTAGAACACAGGCATAGGGAATTTAGAAATCCCGAGTCAAATCCTAGTTTTGCCATTTATTAGCTGTATGATTTTGGATAAGCCTTCTAATTTTTCCCCCCATGCTACCTAAGGCTCCTAATTTTAAAATTCCCATTTCTTTCAGAATAAAAGTCTGTTCTTACAGTGGTCTGTAGGATCTTGCATGCTCTGCGATTCCCCACCACCTTTTCTGTTGATCATCTTCCTTCCTCTTGCTCACTCCATTCCAGCCAGCCACCCTGACTTGTTTCTTTCTTTTTTAAAGATTTTATTTATGTGACAGAGAAAGAGAGATCACAAGCAGGCAGAGAGGCAGGCAGGGAGAGCGGGGAAGCAGGCTCCCCGCTGAGCAGAGAGCCCGATGCGGGGCTCGATCCCAGGACCCTGAGACCATGACCTGAGCCGAAGCCAGAGGCTTTAACCCACTGAGCCCCCCAGGCGCCCCAACCTTGACTTGTTTCTTGAATACACCATTCACACTCTTTATCTTAGGACCTTTGCACTAGCTATTCCTTCTAGTGGGAAATAGCTAGTTTTTCTCACAGAGATAATACAAATGACTAATTTTCTTCCTTCAAGTCTTTGCTTAAATATGTTACCATTTCAGTGAGATCTCTTAAAATTGTACCTTCAGCTCCCACCTCTCACTCCTGATTTTTCCATGCCCTATTGTCTTTTTTTTACAGTGCTTATAATTTTATAACATGTTTGTTACATTTATTGCTTTTTTAATTTCAATTAGCAAACATATAGTACAACATTAGTTTCAGATGTAGAGTTCAATAATTTATGAGTTGCATGAGTGGTATCCAGTGCCCATCACATCATGTGCCTTCTTTAATGCCCATCACACAGTTACCCCATCCCCCCCACCTCTCCTGCAGCAGCCCTCAGTTCGTTTCCTGTAGGTAAGAGTCTCTCATGGTTTGTCTCCTTCTCTGATTACTTCCCATTCAGCTCCCCCCCTTCCCCTGTGATCCTCTCATCTGTTTCTTGAGTGAAACTGTATGATAATTGTCTTTCTCTGATTGACTTTTATTGCCTTTTCTTAAAAAGTTTATTTATTTAAGTAATTTGTACACCCAGCGTGGGGCTCGAACTCATGACCTGAGACCAAGAGTTGCATGCTCCTCCAACTGGGCCAGCCAGGTGCCCCCCCTTTTTTTACATTTATTGCATGTTGGTTCCCCTCCTGTGATACAGGGTCTACAAAAGCATGGATTTATTTCGGTGTTTTAATGCCTAATACAGTACTTGATACATAGTTAATAATAAATATTTGTTGATCAAATAAGAATAATAACTGTTTTCCTAATCTCATGATTGTTTATAACAAAAGTACGAAATGTGATTAGCATAATATGGGATTTTAAAGTGTAGACTTTGAAGCATCATACAAATAATGATGATAAAATTATTGCCTTCCCATTGAAATGGTAAATAACACTTGATTATTCAAAAAAAAAAAACCCTTCATGTATTCACATAGATTATCACATTTCTCCTAAACTCCAGCCTCTTGTTTCCATTTTTCTACTGTGTGCTGGACATACCCACTTCTGTATTCCGTTGGTACCTCACACTCTGTTTTCACCCTCAGCTCCCCTTCTGTGATTCATTGAGTCACCTAAGCCAGAAATGGGAGCACCATCATCAGATTTCTCTATCACTTTCTAAATATTTCTCAGCCAGTACCTCTGTCTCTGTCTCTCTTGCTGGTCTCCTGCTTCAGGCCTACAACTCTTACTTGAGAGGTTGCCGGGATCTCTTACAGTTCTCTTTGTTTTTGGTTTTGTTGCCTTTTAAACTCTCGATTCTATTGGCTCAAAATGGTCTGACAGAGATCGGATTATTCTCTTGGCCTTTCTCAATACTTTTGAATAGTTTCCAGTCATTTAAAGGTGGAGTTTAAACTTTGCCTAATATTCAGGCCCTGTAATCCTGGCCTTTGCCTTTCTATCTGGCCTTACATTTCTCCCTTACAGTTTATACATGAGCACATACAGTTCCATTTCCTAGATCAGCTTCCAAGTGTGATCTCAAATGCTACTTTCTGGGAAGCCTTCTGATTTTCCCAGAGAGACTTTGCTTTGCTTTCTTCTTTGGTCTCGCTCTGTAAATATTGTCTGTTTCCCCTCAATGGTCTGTGAATATCCTGAAAGATACCATGTGCTTTTACTGTTGTGTGTCCAGTGCCTAGCATGGTACCTGTCATCTGATAAGTATTAAAGATGCGAATATGAGAAAATGTCGCGTACATTTAGAAGTTACCCCTTTTGTTTTGTTCTGGCACAAAAGAACAAGGTTGGAATCCTTGCTCTGCCATTTATCATCTGCGTGACCTTGGCTTAGTCCTTTGAAGCCTTCACACCACAGTTCCCTCACCTTAGAAATGGGGATCAAGAGCTGCTTTAGCTCTTTTGCTAGATTTCCGTATCAGTCAAATGAGTCTACACGTAAAGGTGCTTTATAAACTGTACAGCACTATACAGTTGTTATGTGCTAACACAAGCTGAGCTTTCCTCATAACTTCTTTTTTCTTGTTCATGTTGAAATGAGGCCCCCTTTTTTTTAATCAGTGAAGCCATAAATACTCTTCTGCAACATGTATTCTGTTCATAGCCATTTTCATCAGTATGTGTGATGTACTCCTGTATGTCACCGTAAGTGTGGAGGATTTAAAGACTTTCCCAGTATCCTAGTGGATAAAAAAGGTTGTAAAATCCTTGGAAGTTACTCTTCTCAAGGAGTGTCTCAGTCATGAATTCTGTAATTTTTTCTCAGATTTTTAAAAAACATTTTACTTATTTGGGAGAGAGCAAACAAGCATGAGCTGGTGGGGAGGGAAAGGAGAAGAGGCAGAGGGAGAAGCAGACTCCCCACTGAGCAGGGAGCCCTACGTGGGGTTCAATCCCAGGACCCTGAGACCATGACCTGAGCTGAGGGCAGACACTTAGCCCGCTGAGCCACCCAGGCGCCCCCTCAGATTTTTTTTTTGATTGTGCTTTTGCAACTTTGAGAACTTAAAAGGAATTTATTTATTATTTAAGATTTGTTTATTTGAGAGAGAGAAAGCATGTGTACAAGTAGGAGGGCCAGAAGGAGAGAGAAGCTCAAGCAGACTCTGTTCTGAGTGTGGAGCCCAACACAGGGCTTGATCTCGTGACCCTGAGATCGTGACCCTGAGATCACAAACTGAGCCAAAACTAGGAATTGGATGCTTAACCAACTGCACCACCCAGGTGCCCCTTAAAAGGAATTTTAAAAATGTATATATTTAATATGTAATCATATTATAGATGGGACAACCCAATTCCCAGAGGTAGTGTCATTTTGCTGGAATCTAGTATGTAACAACTCTGCCTGACCTCAAGAGTTGTGGTCTTAAATTCTTCCAACATTTCTTGCAGAGGGTTTTTTTTTTTTTTTTAAGATTTTATTTATCCATTTGATAGAGATCACAAGTAGGCAGAGAGGCAGGCAGAGAGGAAGAAGCAGGCTCCCTGCTGAGCAGAGAGCTGGATGCGGGGCTCCATCCCAGGACCCTGGGACCCTGACCCGAGCCAAAGGCAGAGGCCTTAATCCACTGAGCCACCCAGGCGCCCCTTGTAGAGGATTTTTTTAAAAAATTTTATTTATTTATTTGACAGAGAGAGACACAGAAAGAGAGGAAACACAGGCATGGGGAGTGGGGGAGGGAGAAGCAGGCTTCCGGATGAGCAGGGAGCCTGATGTGGGGCTTGATCCCAGGACCCTGGGACCATGACCTGAGCCAAAGGCAGACACTTAACGACTGAGACACTTAGGCGCCCCTTCTTGTAGAGTTTTGTTTTGCCCTAAAAAAGCAAAAAACAACCAGACAAAAAATACAATAGTATTAATAGGTTTTTGTTTTTGTTTTTAAGATTTTATTTATTAGACAGAACACAGGCAGGGGGAGTGGCAGGCAGAGGGAGAAGAAGCAGGCTCCCCCCATGGAGCAGGGAGCCTGATGTGGGTCTCAGTCCCAGGACACTCAGATCATGACTTGAGCCAAAGGCAGTCGCCCAACTAGCTGAGCCACCCAGGTGCCCATAAATAGGTCTTATGTGAAAAAAGTTATGTGGTCACATAGTGGTCTGAAAAATTCTGAGTTCAATTAAGGCAGATTTCTTTACGGCATGACTTCTCAGAGCCTTGCGTGTCTAAATATACATTGTACGTTGGGAGTGGTCAGAGAATGGCTAGAGTGTGTGGAGGTTCTCCTAGTTACTTGGCCATGAAAGAGCTTCTTAAGGTATTAGTGACTCAGTGCTTGGAGAATACTGCATTTTGCTATTCTGCTTTCTTCTTTGAGTTTGAAAGTTTTTTAAGGGTTGTTACTCTGGAGTGAGGGAATTGATTGCTTTTGTGTGCTAGTTTTCCAGAGAACTAGGATGGTGGCATTAAGCTAGATATTTTTTAGAAACCTCACTGGTATGGAGGCTGCCATTTTTTTCCCTGTGAATCTTTTTTTTTTTTTTTTTTTTTGGTCAGAGAGAGTGAGCACAGGCAGACAGAGTGGCAGGCAGAGGCAGAGGGGGAAGCAGGCTTCCTGCTGAGCAAGGAGCCCGATGTGGGACTCTATCCCAGGACACTGGGATCATGACCTGAGCCGAAGGCAGCCACTTAACCAACTGAGCCACCCAGGAGTCCCTCCCGGTGAATCTGCTAAGGCAAATGCACAGCTTAGCCAGCTTGGCCCTCACTAGAAGTGAATTCGCAGGAGGGTAACTGAGCTGCTGCCACACCCCCCAACCCCCCCCCATCTTTAATCTAATGTGCTAGAAGCAGGAGAGTAAGGTTGCAACTTTGTAAGTAAACAGAAACCTTGGAGCCACAATCAAGAAGCCCTTCCTTTCCCTGAGATGTTAGTACCACAGTAGGGAATTTATAAAGCCCATCATTGGACTGTGAGGCATGCAGAGGGACCAGGGGCTCAGAGAGAGAAGGAGAACTATCCTTGGTTTCCAGTTCTTTGAAGGTGATATGTTGGTTTTGAAATTAAAAACAAAACAAAGCATGGAGAAATTGTTGTTTGAAGGCATAAAGGTTACCTGAATGGTGTTCACCTCTGAATTTCAAGCTTTCATCTCAAAGTTTGAACTACCAGTGAAAATACTGAAAATGTTTCCCCTATAGGATAATATTTTTTGGAGGGAGGGGCAGTTTTCTAATCATTCTTTAACATTTATGGCTAGGTTGATGCATTGCTATCAAAAAGCTTGAAGTAATTGGTATTGTGTATTCCTACTTCCCTGGACAGGTTGGCTAGAAGACCTTATATTCTCTTTTATGGAAATTTGATGTGAGTAGCATGGCACTCTTGCCATATACTAGACTTTGGCTTATAATAAGTGTCCATGAATAAATTGGTATGGTACTCTGATGATGTTCTTTTCTTATTTTATAATTCAGGTAGTAAAGAATGCCAGTTCCTCAGCTGAGTGCGTTATAAATGTGAAAGTGGTTTTTTTTAGAGTATTTTTTTTTTAAACTTTTCTTTTTAAGATTTCATTCATCTACCTGACAGAGATCACAAGTAGGCAGAGAAGTGGAAGGGGGGGGGAGGCAGGCTTCCCGCTGAGCAGAGGGCCCGATGTGGGCCTTGATCCTAGGACCCTGAGATCATGAGCTGAGCCAAAGGCAGAGGCTTAACCCATTTAGCCACCCAGGCGTCCCTAGAGTATTTTAAATCCAGGTATTTTGTGCCAAATGAGTGGAAACTAGAATATTGGTCTCTTACTACACTAAGATCCAGGACTAAATTTTCATTAGCTTCATTTTTAACTCTTCACCTTCTGCTTAGAGAGCCATTTCCCATCTAAATTCTGTGTAATGCATTAATATTGAACTAAAAGGTTTCAAGGAATATGGGTGACTGGAAAAAGATCTTTTATAGCTGTGTTTTGCAGTGGATAGAAACATCTTAAAAATAACAAGTGCATTTTTTTTAAGATTTTTTTTTTTAAGATTTTACTTATTTATTTGACAGAGAGAAAGATCACAAGTAGGCAGAGAGGCAGGCAGAGAGAGAGGGGGAAGCAGGCTCCCCGCCGAGCAGAGAGCCTGATGGGCTCGATCCCAGGACCCTGAGATCACGACCCGAGCCAAAGGCAGAGGCCCTAACCCACTGAGCCACCCCGGCGCCCCTTTTTTTAAGATTTTATTTATTTATTTGACAGACAGAGATCACAAGCAGGCAGAGAGAGAGGAAAGGAAGCAGGCTTCCCGCTGAGCAGAGAACCCAACGTGGGGCTTGATCCCAGAACACTGGGATCATGACCTGAGCCGAAGGCAGAGGCTTTAACCCACTGAGCCACCCAGGCGCCCCAAGTGCATTTTTTAAAAATCTTGAGGAGTCAAGGGCATGATGAGACCATTGTAACCTAAGTAGGCGTGTAAAATTTTTTTTTAATTTTTAAAAGATTTTTATTTATTTATTCGAGAGAGAGAGAGAAAGCATGAGAGGAGAGAGATCAGCTGGAGAAGCAGACTCCCTGCTGAGCAAGGAGCCCTATGTGGGACTCGATCCTGGGACTCCGTGATCATGACATGAGCCAAAAGGAGTTGCTTAACCAACTGAGCCACCCAGGCACCCTGGTTGTAAAACTTTCTGAGATCTAATGATTTAATACAGGTCTTAATTAGATACCATCTTTTATGTTTTTGGGTTTTTTTTTTAAGATTTTATTTATTTGAGAGAGTATGAGCAGGGAGAGGGGCAGAGGGAGAAGGAGCAGCAGACTTCCCACTAAGCAGGGAGCCCCATGCAGGACTCCATCCCAGGACCCTGGGACCATGACCTCAGCTGCAGGCGGACACCTGACTGACTGAACCACCGGGCTCCCCAGCAGCGAGGTTGTTTAGTCGTTGTTTTACAGCTCTGTAGATTAACTGAAGAAGCTTTTGGAAGTTGTCATTTTAATTTTGTTATTACCAGGACTGCTTAGCACATCTCACTGTGCTGCATTAGCTTCTGCTTGTTACTCTGAAAAGCTTTGGTGTGGTGTCCCCGGTCCCCGCGCCCGAACCAACCATTCTCAGTGGGAGGCATGAATTGAATTCTGCCGTCTGTGTGAGAGAGTAGTCCAGTGCTGCTACCATTCTTGGTGGGTATTTTCCACTTAGTTACCTGGAAGCTTTCTTTCCTTGGTTAAATTAGAGTATACCCTTTGGTCACTGTAATGATTGCAGGTGTAGCTCTGAGGTCCAAAGTCCTGGGTTCAAATTTCTACTCCATCACTTGCTAGTAGTTTTAAGACCTATTACTTAACTTTCCTATGCCTTGCAGATAGAAATTATTCAGTGAAGTGAGATGTTCTTTTCAAAGGCAATGGTAAATTTAGCATATAGTCTGCGGTCACATATACATAAATTGAACATTTTAACCGTTTTTAAGTATTCATTTCAGTGGTATTACTGCATCCCTTATAACGTGTGTTATGTACGTACTGTATCCAGTGCGCAGGTTCTCCTCCTGCAACCGTCACCACTATCCGTTTCCACAACTTCTTCATCTTCCCAAACTGAAACTCTGTACCTGTTGCAAAATGGAGGCGACTGGCTGACTCAGTTGGTTCAGTGTCCAGTTCTTGATTTGGGCCCGGGTCTGGGTCTCAGGGAGAGTTCAGGCCCCAGGGTTGCGTTCCACACCGGGCATGGAGCCTGCTGCAGACAAACAGAAGACCCGCAACTCCCCAGTCCCTCCCCACTGCCACCACCCCGCTAGCCCGTTGCCGCTGTTCTACTTTGTCTCCGCACAGTTGACTCCTTCAGGTACCTCATGAAAGTGGAATCATGCAACATTTTTCCTTTTATGTCTGGCTGATTTCACTTAGCATGAAGTTTTCAAGGTTCATCCATATTTTGTAGTGTGCATTAGAATCTCCTTTAAAAAAAAAAAAAGTTATTTATTTATTTATTTGACAGAGAGACCGGGACCACAAGCCGGGAGAGTGGCAGAGGGAGAAGCCAGCTCCCCGCTGAGCAGGGAGCCAGATGCAGGGCTTGATCCCAG
The DNA here is from genome assembly GCF_010015895.1 of Lontra canadensis. Taxonomy (NCBI): domain Eukaryota; kingdom Metazoa; phylum Chordata; class Mammalia; order Carnivora; family Mustelidae; genus Lontra; species Lontra canadensis. The sequence goes on along the minus strand of NW_022631154.1, from coordinate 348,662 downwards.
GACCCTGAGATCATGACCTGAGCCGAAGGCAGACACTTAATAACTGAGCCTCCAGGCACCCCTTTATTTATTTATTTTTTAAAGTAATCTCTACACCCACCATGGAACTGGAGCTCATGACCCCAGGATTGGGAGTCACATGCTCTTCTGACTGGGCCAGCCAGGTACCCCAGAATTTTGTTCCTTTTTAAGGCTGAATAATATCCCATTTTACATATATACCACATTTTTTCTTTTATCTTTATTGTTGTTGTTTTTTTTTAAGATTATTTATTTATTTCTTTGACAGAGATCTTAAGTAGGCAGAGAGGCAGGCAGAGAGAGGAGGAAGCAGGTTCCCTGCTGAGCAGAGAGCCCGATGCGGGGCTCGATCCCAGGACCCTGGGCCCATGACCTCAGCCAAAGGCAGATGGTTAACCCACTGAGCCACCCAGGTGCCCCATCTATTGTTTTAGCCATATTTTATCTTTTTATCTGTCAGTGGATACTTGGGTTGTTTCTCCCTCTTGGCTGTTGTGATTAATGCTGCTATGAACATCCGTGTGTAGGTACCCGTTTAAGTTGATGCTTCGGTTCTTTTGGGTGTGTACCTGGAGCTGGAACTGCTGAATCATAGGACAGTTCTGTATTTCATTTTTTGAGGAACCACGATACTGTTTTCTACAGCGACTGTATCATTTGTATTCCCACCAGCAGTGCACAAGGAGTCCCAACTGCTCTGTGTCCTTACCAATACTTTATTTTATTTGTTTTTATAAAGCTGTCCAAATTGGTGAAAAGTGGTATCTCATTGTGGTTTTGATTTGTACTTCTCTAATGATGAGTGACTTTGAGCATCTTTTCATGTGCTTATTGGTCATTTGTATATCTTCTTTGGAGAAATGTCTATTCAAGTCCATTCCTTTTTTTTACACTTATTTTTAAGTACTCTCTATATCCAACATGGGGCTCAGATTCATGACCTGAAGATCAAGAATCTCATGCTTTGGGGCGCCTGAGTGGCCCAGTCAGTTAAGTGTCTGCCTTCAGCTCAGTCATCTCCGTGTCCTGGGATGGAGCCCCACGTCGGGTTTCCCACTCAGTGAGGAGTCTGCTTCTCTCTCTCCCTTCCTCCCCTTCTTCTGCTTCTCCCCTCATGTTCTCTTTCTCAAATAAATAAATAAACTCTTAAAAAAAAAAAAAAAAAAGAATCTCATGCTCTTCTGACTGACCCAGGCAGTGTCCTCCCTCCCCAACAACACCTCCCCCATTTTTATTTGTTTTTTGTTGTTGTTGAGTAGTAGGACTTCTGTATATGTCTTGGATATTAGTCCTTCACACATGTATAATTGCAAATATTTTCTCCCATTTTGTGGGTTGCCTTTTTTACTTTGTTGATAGTGTCCATTGATGCACAGAAGTTCTTATTTTTAAGATTTTATTAATATTTTGGGGGGAGAGAGAGAGACCCAAGAGTGCATGCGGGAGGGAGCAAGCACAAGCAGGGGGAAGGGCAGAGGGAGAGGGAGAAGAGGTCTCCCCACTGAGCAGGGAGCCTGACTCAGGGCTCAATTCTGGGACCCTGGGATCATGGCCCAGGCGGAAGGAGGACGCTTAACTGACTGAGTCACCCAGGCGTTCTGTGCAGAAGTTTTAAATTTTGGTAAGATACAGTTTATTATTTCATTCGTTGCCTGTGTTTTTGGTGTCATAGTCAAGGACTTGTTGTTGGGGCACCTGGCTGGCTTGGTTAGTGCAGCATGGGACTCTTGAACTTGGGATTTTTCAGTTCAAGTCCCATGTTGGGATAGAGATTATATAATAATAAAATCCTTTAGGGGTGCCTACCCTCAGCAGGGAGTCTGCTTCTTCCTCTCCGTCTGCCCCTCTCCCCGCTCATGTGCATGCCCGGGTATGTATGCTCTCTCTCTCTCAAATAAATACAGTGTTTAAGGAAAAAAATAGGAGTGCCTGGGTGGCTCGGTTGGTTGAGCATCTGACTTGGTTTCAGCTCAGGTCATGATCTCAGGGTGGGTGGCTCTGCACTGTGTAGGGAGTCTGGAGAGAAAGAATTTCAAGCCGACTCTGGCTTGAGATACTTTCTCTCCCTCTGCCCCTCCCCCTGCTCTTGCTTGTGTGTGTGCACTCTAAAAGTAAAATCTTTTTAAAAAAGGAGGTTTTTTTTGTTGTTTTTTTTTTTTTTTTTAAAGAAAATTGTTTCCAAATCCAGAGTCACAAAGCTTTTATCCCTTTTTTTTTTTTTCAAAGAGTTTTATAGTTTTGGTTCTTACATTTAGGTCTTTGATCCATTTTAGTTAATTTTTGTGTGTGCTGTAAGGGTCCAGTTTCATTCTTGTGCATGTGGTAACCCATTTTTCCAGCAGGTTTTTTTTTTTTTTTTAATTTTTTTTTTTTTTTAATTTTTTTATTTGACAGACAGAGATCACAAGTAGGCAGAGAGGCAGGCAGAGAGAGAGGAGGAAGCACGCTCTCCGCTGAGCAGAGAGCCCGATGCGGGGCTCGATCCCAGGACCCTGGGATCATGACCCGAGCCGAAGGCAGCGGCTTTAACCCACTGAGCCACCCAGGCACCCCTTTCCAGCAGGTTTTAAAGTAAGGACGTGTGATTCCTCTATCTGTTCTTTTTCAGAACTGTTTGGCCCTTTAGGATCCCTGTAAATTTTAGGTTGGGTTTTTCTGTTCACATGCTTTTTTATATCGGACCAAAGAATATAAAACTAAGCTGAATGAGACCCTATTATTATAATATGGTAGCTGATTCCTGTCATTGAGTTTTGAATTGACTTTTAGCTCCCTGCATCACAGGTTTTTGTTTATTTGCTTGTTTGTTTTAAAGATTATTTATTTATTTATTTGTCAGAGCGAGCACAGGCAGACAGAGTGGCAGGCAGAAGCAGACAGAGAAGCAGACTCCCCGCTGAGCAAGGAGCCTGATGTGGGACTCGATCCCAGGACGCTGGGATCATGACCTGAGCCGAAGGCAGTGGCTTAACCAACTGAGCCACCCAGGCGTCCCTGTTTTGTTTTTTTATTGTGTTAGAAGCAGGGTTACTCCAAATACCTTTGCTCTTATAAGTGAATTGAATTATTTTGTTATAGTTGGAACAATTTATTTATTTATTTATTTATTTATTTTTTAAGATTTTATTTATTTATTTGACAGACAGAGATCACAAGTAGGCAGAGAGGCAGGCAGAGAGAGAGAGAAGGGAAAGCGGGCTCCCCGCTGAGCAGAGAGCCCGATGTGGGGCTCCATCCCAGGACCCTGGGATCATGACCTGAGCTGAAGACAGAGGCTTAACCCACTGAGCCACCCAGGCACCCCAATTTTTTTATTTTTAAAAGTTTTAGTTCAGGGGCGCCTGGGTGGCTCAGTGGTTAAACCTCTGCCTTCGGCTCAGGTCATGATCTCAGGCTCCTGGGATCAAGTCCAGCATTGGGCTCTCTGCTCCGTAGGGAGTCTCTGCCTGCCTCTGCCTACTTGTGATCTCTCTCTCTCTCTCTCTCTGTGTCAAATAAAAAAAATATTTTTTAAAAGTCTTTAAAAAAAAAAACAACAACAACTTAATTTAGGAATGTTGGCTACCCAGTTCATGAAATCAGATTATGTCAGAAAATCCAAGGCCTTTATCAGTATACGGAGCTCTTTCCAGGTCATTAAGTATAGACCTCGCATGGTTTTCTCTGTCCTTTATTGCTTCAGTTTAGGAAAATGACAGTTAATCACTCTAATAAAGAGAAACCTTGGGGGGAAAAAAGAGAAAGAAAACTTGGTTTTCTTCTCTTCTTCAGCCTGTCAGAGCTTTGTAACCATTTAAATCTACTGGTTATGGAGAACTGAAAAGCCCTAACCATTTATATATTCACAAAATGTTTGTTGCACACCTACTGTGGAAAAGACTTTTATATGTAGGTGTTGTAGAATATATAAAGATAAATGACACAAGCTCATTGTTCTAGATCTATAGCCCAGAAGGGAAAATCTATATTAAAATAACTACAATAGTTGATAGTATAAATTAAGTAACCAGCATTAAAAGTGCCTTTTAAGTAGGAACAGTGCCTTTATTCAGCACTTTTTGCTACTTAGGTCTAAGTGTGAGATAGGCTTACCAAATCCTGAAAATGCTGCTTTCAAAATCTCTCAATTTCTGCCTATTCCTATTGCTTTAGTTTTAGTTGTTGTGATTGCTTGCCCATATTCATTTACTACTTTGGATATAATTTTTTAAGATTTTATTCATTTATTTGAAAGAGAGGCATCAGACTCTGTGCTGAGCAGGGAGCCCAGACCTGTGGGACCACGACCTGAGCTGAAGGCAGATGCTTAACCGATTGAGCCACCCAGGTGCCCCTACCTTGGATGTGTTTTTATTTTTTAAAGATTTTATTTATTTATTTGACAGACAGAGATCACAAGTAGGCAGAGAGGCAGGAAGAGAGAGGGGGGAAGCAGACTCCTCACCGGGCAGAGAGTCCGACGCGGGGCTCGATCCCTGGACCCGAGACCATGAAAGGCAGAGGCCTAACCCACTGAGCCACCCAGGCGCCCCTGGATGTGTTTTTAACGATAACTAACACTAAGCACTTCATATTAGTTAGCTTGTTTAATCCTCACAGTACTCTAAAGGTAGATGCTGTTATTCCATTTTTCAAATGAAAAAAGGGAGGTGGGGAAAATTTCAGTGATTTGCATAAGACCACAAATGTAAGTAGAGGAGCTTGAGGGTGGAATGAGGAAGTCTGACTCTAGGTTCAAACTCTTGAACATGATGCTGTATTCTTCTTACCTGTGTGTTTGGATGTGTACACATAGAAATGTTACACGCATGTATGTCATTTTTTGGTGTCTGTAATGTTTCTTTGTAGGATATGCTTTAATTTACTTAATCTCTTCGCTCTGAGGAATGTTTAGGATATTTCCAGTTTTGTTTTTTAAGTTTTTATTTATTTATTTGAGAGAGAGAGAGCATGCACACAGAGAAGGAAGAAGGAGCAGACCCCCCCCCCCCCCCCGAGCCATGGGCCCGACGTGGGATTCTATCCCAGGACCCCAGGATCATGACATGAGCCCAAGGGAGATGCTTAACCCATTGAGCCACCCACATGCCCAGAATGTTTCCAGTTTGTGTGTGTGTGTGTGTGTGTACGCATGCTCTCTCATAACCAGGGTTCCAGTGAAACATCTTAAATGCATTTATACAGTGTAGTTTATCTGTAAGTAAAATTCCTAGAAATGTAATTACTGGATCAAGGTGTATTCACATTTAGAATTTTGTTAGATATTATTATTCTCCAGAAATTTGTATCAATTTACATTCACGCCAACAGGCTGTGAGTTTCTAAAACAGCCCAGTTTAAACTGATGGAAGTCGTGTGGCTGGGCAGTGATGAGGCCTGTCTTCGGGTACTTTTGGGAAGACTTATGTACCTTATTAGCATTTGTTTTCTTAAAAGTAGTTGTCTTTGAATTTTAATTATTGACCATGTGACTGTAGCCAGTGGTTGAAAAGGAGAATAGGCATTTTAAGAGAAAAATGTTCAAGTTTGAAATGTCCCTCAAACCTCTCAATTGTCGATCTAAATGTAAAACTTTTGATAAATTGATTTTTTGTCACCACAGTCTTTAAATGAGAACAACTATAGGAGTTGGGAGCAGCATGTACAGTCCTGGTTGACTGCTCACCTGGCAGCTTCTCACTGAGTCGCTGCTGAACTCCCGGTAGGTGGAGGCAAGAGACTCAAACCCTGCTCTGTCGGCAGCAGGGTACTGTTTTCAGGAAATGAGGGTGTTCAGATGGGTAAGACCTAATGCCCAACACAACTTAGACTGCCTTTCTGACTAGTTTTCCTGCCGAGTGGGTCGCTTGTCTTCCTCATTCTGTTTCTGTGCTTTTAGGGTGAAGGTGATTTGTTTTATTTAATAGATTTGAATTTTGTTTAGTGAACTTAGAGCTCACTAGCAGGCCTTAATAGGGTCAGAGTAGAGGGTTACCTCTGTTGGTACCACAGTCCCACGTTCTTTATTTTATCCCATATCCAGGGTCTGCTGTCAAGAGTAAAATGAGGGGCGCCTGGGTGGCTCAGTGGGTTAAGCCTCTGCCTTCGGCTCAGGTCATGATCTCAGGGTCCTGGGATCGAGCCCCACATCGGGCTCTCTGCTCAGCGGGGAGCCTGCTTCTCCCTCTCTCTGCCTGCCTCTCTGTCTACTTGTGAGCTCTCGCTCTGTCACATAAATAAATAAAATCTTAAAAAAGGTAAAATGAAACTTAGTTTTCATAAACATTCTTAAGGAATGACAGGAAATTTGAGTAATTCAAGGGCATGATGTATGTTTGAAATTACCATCTCCTTTGAAATTAAAAGAACATTAGAGATTTTCTTCCTTTTTCTTTTTAATTTTATTTATTTGACAGAGATCACAAGTAGAGAGGCAGGCAGAGAGAGAGGAGACAGCAGGCTCCCCACCGAGCAGAGAGCCCGATGTGGGGCTCCATCCCAGGACCCCAGGATCATGACCTGAGCCGAAGGCAGAGGTTTTAACCCACTGAGCCACCCAGGCATCCCTTTATAGTTTTAAGTGGTTGAAAAAGTCAAAAGAAGGATATTTCACTATATGCAGAAATTGTATAAAATTCAAATTTTAGTAGCCATAAATAAAATTTCCTTGGAAATAATCACACTTTTTGCATATTGTGTATGGCTGCTTTCACACTGCTCCAGTGTCACAGTAGTCACAACAAAGATAATGCCCCCAAAGACTAAAATGGTTACTATTTGGCCTTTATACAGAAAAGGCCAGTCCATGGTGTAGATAGATAAATTCCAGTTCTAGATTAATAGTGGTATAACTGGGCAAATGGGCTATTATTTGGTAAACATTTGTAATAATTTTGAGGAAGTTATCCCCAGATTGTGTTTTTTGCAAGGATGTTTTTGTTCAGAGGAAAATTGGTCAGCCAGAAATTGACTTTCATGGAAGTTTCAAGATGACTACTCAGGGGCGCCTGGTGGCTCAGTGGGTTAAGCGTCCAACTCTTGATTTCAGCTAAGGTCGTGATCTCAGGGTCATGGTATTGTGTTGCACATTGGGCTCCATGCTGGGCGTGGAGCCTGCTCAAGAGTCTCTCCCTCTGCTGCCTACCCACTCTGCATGCTTATGTGCGTGTATATGCGCGCACTCTCTCAAATAAAATCTTTTGAAAATAATAGTAATAAAATGGCTATCCAGGAGTAATCCCATTTTGTTGGATAAATCCAAATCTAATGCATTTTCCCCTTTGACTCCCTCTTTAATTTGCTTGTTATTAAAGTTCCTGATTCTAGTTTAACCTTGGTTCTTTGACAGTTTTAAATACCTACCAGAGCTGCATGATATTTGGTAGCTTAATGTTTCTTCTTTCCAACAACTTTTAGCAAACCAGCAGCATTTTAGAGGAATGTAATATTTAAATATGGAAACAAAGTCGCTAGAGTAAGGGGCACTTCTCCAGCAGTCCTTTTAGTTTGAAGATGGATTAAACTCTGGCCAAGTGTTTACCGTTGGGAACTTAGCACCGTATAGCAGAAGTGGTGATCTGAATCCATTACAGTATGGTTGGTATTTTTTAAAGACAATGCTGGATCCTTGTAGGAGAAATTTTTCTTAAGACTTCCACTTCACAACAACATGATGTAATTTTAATTATTTGTAGAAGAATATTGGTTTTATTCAGTATTTCCGTGAGAAGCACTAATCTTTCCCTTGCACTCCACTGGGGAGTCTGAAACGGCACCTAAAGTCACATTAGTTCTGTTTTAGGTGAGTATCTTGTTCACATTCTCTCCAGGCTGCGTGAGATTATTCTGTTTTCATCATATTAGAAGAAATGGGAAAGGCAAAATTGGATGATTTTTTTTTTTTTAAAGATTTTATTTATTTATTTGACAGAGAGAGAGATCACAAACAGGCAAAGAGGCAGACAGAGAGAGAGGAAGGGAAGCAGGCCCCCTGCTGAGCAGAGAGCCCGATGCGGGACTCGACTCCAGGACCCTGAGATCATGACCTGAGCCGAAGGCAGTGGCCTACCCACTGAGCCACCCAGGCGCCCAAAATTGGATGATTTGAGTGTTCTTCATCTTTTCTTTCTTATGAAAAGTGTTTTAAGAGAGATTTAGTTTTCAGAGACATAGCCACAGTATTTTTTTTTAAGATTTTTTTTTTTTGAAGATTTTATTTATTTATTTGACAGACAGAGATCACAAGCTGGCAGAGAGGCAGGCAGAGCAAGGGGGAAGGGAAGCAGGTTCCCTGCTGAGCAGAGAGCCCGATGCAGGGCTCCATCCCAGAACCCTGGGATCATGACCTGAGCCGGAAGGCAGAGGCTTTAACCCACTGAGCCACCCAGGCGCCCCACCAGGCACCCCAGCCACAGTATTTTTTAATTAACTGGAATCGTTTGCTTTACCAGTTCCTCTTTTTAAAAGATCATTTCAAAAAAGAAAAAAGAAAAGACCCTTCCAAAAGAGATCTTAATAAAGTTGCAATATAAAAACATAAAAAGCAATGAAACATGAAATGTCTAGCCTGATGACTTTTTTTCTCTAAGAAGTCTGGGGAGATATATTCTAAACTCCTTTGCAATTAATATTTGAGTCAATATTGGGAATTGCTTTCTTTTTTTGGGGGGGGGATTGCTTTCTTGGTCTTGAAAATTTTCCTTTCTACAGAAAGGCCTGCAAGCCATTCTGGTTTTTGGTCCCTCCTGCTTTCCTTTCTGATTCAGATTATCCCCTCATTTGTTCTAAGTGGAGTAGAGAATCCAGTTCTTTTTTTTTTTTTTTTTTTTTACGGTTTTATTTTATTTTAGTTTCGGGGAAGCAGGCCCCCTGCCGAGCAGAGAGCCCGATGCGGGGCTTGATCCCAGGACCCTGGGATAATGACCTGAGCCAAAGGCAGAGGCTTTTAACCCACTGAGCCACCCAGGTGCCTCTGAGAATCCAGTTCTTGTTGAGTGGTGTTTTTGCTTGGGGACAGGCAACCTTCTTCTTCTTCCTTTTTTTTTTTTTTTTTTTTTTTTTTTAAGATTTTATTTATTGGTGTGCTTCGGTGGCTCAGTGGGTAAGCCTCTGCCTTCAGCTCAGGTCATGATCTCAGGGTCCTGGGATCAAGCCCCACATCAGGCTCCCTGCTCAGTGGGGAACCTGCTTCCCCCTCTCAGTCTGCCTCCCTCTCTGCCTACTTGTGATCTCTCTCTCTGTCAAATAAATAAAACCTTTAAAAGTTTTTATTTATTGGGTTATTTATTTTTATTATTGGGTTATTATTTATTTTATTTATTGGTGCGTTTGGGTGGCTCAGTGGGTTAAATCCTCTGCCTTCGGCTCAGGTCATGATCCCAGAGTCCTGGGATCGAGCCCCCCATCGGGCTCTCTGCTCAGCAGGGAGCCTGCTTCCTTTCCTCTCTCTTTGTGGGTCTCTCTGCCTACTTGTGATCTCTGTCTGTCAAATAAATAAATAAATCTTTAAAAATTTTTTTTTTTAATTTATTTATTTGTCCGGGAGGGAGTGGCAGGCAGAGGGAGAAGCAGGCTGTCCTCTGAACCAAGAAGCCCGATGTGGGATTCGATCCCAGGACCCTGAAATCATGACCTGAATGGAAGGTAGATGCTTAACCAATGGAGCCACCCAGGCATCCCAACTGTCTTGATACTAGGAACCAATATGTTCATGCCTGATTCCGCGTAGACCTCTTTCATGCTTTTAGAGATTTTCTTGTTAGAGGGATTTTTGGAGAGCCTATTTGTTTTTTGTTTTTTGTTTTTTTAAGATTTTATTTACTTGAGAGAGAAAGAGAGAGCATAAGGGTAGAGGGAGAGGGAGAAGCAGACTTCCTGCTGAGCAGGGAGCCTGACTCAGGCGGCTCCCAGGATCCCAAAGTCAGAACTTAAGCTGAAGGCAGATACTTAACCGATTGAGCCACCCAGGCACCCCTTGAAGAGCCTTTCTTTACTGCCAAAGTCAAAGGTATGAAAGTCTCAGCGAATAGGATACATGACCCCTTACCTCAGATATGATTATCAGTCTTAGCCTCATTTTCTTTTCTTTTTTTTTTTTTTTTTTGAGGTTTATTTATTTTACAGAGAGTGAGCCCACGTGGGGTGGGGGGTGGAAGCAGAGACTGCGCAGAGCTCCAAGCAGGGCTTGATCTCATGACCCTTGAGATCTTGACCTGAGCTGCAAAAGTTGGACACTTAATGGACTAAACCAGCTAGGCCCCCCAATCTTAGAAAGATTCTTAGGTAAAAAGGAATGGGTGACTTTTGCTGTGTGGCTAAAGGAGGGACCCGGATACTGTCAGCTTTCTTGATTCTAAGGGTAAATCACTGATCAAGAAACATTGAGTGACTTGTCTTCTTGCCCCTTAGATGTTTTGGTTCTGTACCTCTTGCACTAGATTTGTAACAGCACTGAGGCAAGGAAATTACTAATGATCTCTTGTGTATCAGTTTGTGTTTTTGGTGAACTTTCCCCTCTCCCCTTAGGTGTAATACACATACAGAAAAAGTTTTATAAGGTGACCACCTAGACAGAGATACAGAAGATTACCTCTACCCAAAAGCTTTCTCAGGCTCCCTCCTAGCCATTATCCTTCCTTCCCCACCCCTAGGGGTGACCACTGTTCTTCTGACTTCCTCTGCTAGCATTGTTCAGCTCCGGGGTTGAGGTAATAGCTCCAGACCTCCACGAAGCTGAACTCCTGTTGGCAGTGTTAAGTACAGTGGTTTTCAGCAGGGAGGATTTCCCCCCCACCCCAGCAGACGTTTGGCTGTGTATGGGGTATTTTTGGTTCTCAGAAGTGGAGGTAGTGGTGCTGGCATCTAGCATGTGGGCTTGCTCGGTGCCCTCCCATGTACAGGACAGCTTCCCGCAGCAACGAACTGTCCGGCTCCAAGTGTCTGTATTACTGAGGCTGAGAAACCCTCTTCTAATAGCCAGGACCTACTGAAGTGATGCTGGCAGTGACACATTCATTCAGTTGTTGAAAACCTATTCTGGGGCACCTGGGTGGTTCAGTTGTTTGAGCACCTGACTTTTGGTTTGGGCTCGGGTCATGATCTCAGGGTGTTGAGATTGAACCCTGAGTTGGGCCCGCCCTCATAGGGCATCTGCTTGAGGATTCTCTTCTCCCTCTGCCGCCTCCCCTGACACTCTCTAAAATATAAACAGATCTTTTTTAAAAAGGAAAGAAAGAAAACCTATTCTTTTTTTTTTTTTTAAGATTTTATTTATTTATTTGACAGAGATCACAGGTAGGCAGAGAGGCAGGCAGAGAGAGGGGGAAGCAGGCTCCCCGCTGAGCAGAGAGCCTGATGTGGGGCTCGATCCCAGGACCCTGAGACCATGACCTGAGCTGAAGGCAGAGGCTTAGCCCACTGAGCCACCCAGGTGCCCCAAATAAAATCTTTTAAAAATAAATAAATAAATAAAATCTTTTTTTTATTTACTTGAGAGTGAGAGAGCGAGAGAGCACGAGCACAAGCAGGGGAAAGTGCAGAGGGAGAGGGAGACGCAGGCTCCCCACAGAGCAGGGAGCCTGATGTGGGACTCGATCCCAGGACCCCAGGATCATGACCCAAGTCGAAGGCAGAGGCTTAACTGAGCTGCACAGGTACCCCATCATTTCTTTTCTTATCTTAGTTTCTCTTTGTTTTCTTCCTGTTTGGATACCCTTTTAAAGTCAGAAATAGGTGAATCAGCTCATAGAGAATGGTGGGGTTTGGTTTTGGTTTTGGTTTTCTGGGGCATTGTTAGTGACTTCAGAGAATGCTAGAGATAAGAACTTTGTTCCAACAAAAGTGAAAGATGAGAAGCTTAATGGAGAGTGTTGTATTTCAAGCTGTAAGTGAAGCTGTTTCTGGTCTGGGAGCCTCTACCCTTGGAAAGGTAGAGAGGGGAAGACACTGGTGGATATTTAGTAGGAGAAAAAAGCCAGGTCAAAGTAGAATCTAAGTGCATAGAAAATCTGTGGCAAAACATCATTAATAAGATTATTTAATCATGGCTTTCCTCTGTTTTCTCGGTTGTACTTAGTTGATGACATGTGTTAGCACTTGAGGTGTTTGGGATGAGTTTTTCATTCTCAGATAAATTCATTTATTCTGATAGTTTTTTGGTGGAGTCTTCAGGGTGTTCTGTATGTACCGTCATATCATCTTCAAATGGTAAAAGTTTTACTTCTTCTTTCTGATTTGGAGGTCTTTTATTTCTATTTCTTGCCTAATTGCCGTGACTAGAACTTCCAACAGTTTGTTGAGTAAAGTGGTGAGAGTGGACATCCTTGTCTTGTTCTCTGCTCTGAGGTAAAGCCTTAACTTTTCTCCAGGGAACATGATACAAGCTGCAGGTTTGTCATATATGGCCCTTATTATGTTGAAGTGTGTCCCTGCTAAACCTGCTTTGTTGAGATTTTTATTTTTAAGGTTTTATTTGTTTATTTGAGAGAGAGCACAAGCAGAGGGAACGGCAGAAGGAGAAGGAAAAGCAGGCTCCCCACGGAGCAGAAAGCCTGATTTTCGGGGCTCATTCCCAGGATTCATGACCCAAGCTGAAGGCAGATGTTTAACTGACTGAGCCACCCAGGTGCCCTGAGATTTTTTTCTTTTTTTAATTTTATTTTTAAGTAGTCTCTACACCCAAGGTGAGGTTCAGACTTACAACCCTAATATCAAAAGTCACATACCATACCAGCTGAACCAGCCAAGCGTCCCTGAGATTTTTTATTATAAATTAATGTTGAGTTTTGTCACATTTTTTCTTCATCTGTTGAAACAATCATGTGATTTTTTTCAATCATGTGATTTTTATCCTTCATTTTGTTAATGTGGTGTGTTACGTTGATTTACAGAAGTTGAACCATTCCCTGCATCTCTGGAATAAATCCCACTTGATCATGTATTAACCTTTTTAATGTATTGTTGAATTTGGCTTGTTAGTATTTTCTTGAGAATTTTTGCATTTGTGTTTATCAGCGGTATTGGCCTATAGATTTTGTGTATGTGCGATATTTTTGTTTGTTTTTTTTTAAGATTTTATTTATTCATTTGACAGATACAGATCACAAGTAGGCAGAGAGGCAGGCAGAGAGAGACAGAGAGGAGGAAGCAGGCTCCCTGCTGAGCAGGGGGCTCGATCCCAGGGCCCTGGAATCATGGCCCAAGCTGAAGACAGAGGCTTTAACTCCGCTGAGCCCCCCAGGCGCCCCTTTGTCTGGTTTTTGTGTCAAGGTAATACTGGCTTCATAAAATGAATTTGAAAGTGTTCATTCCTCTTCAGTTTTTTGGAGGAATTTGAGTTAGATAGATACTAACTCTTCTTTAAATGTTTGGTAGACTTCACCTATTAAGTCATCGTGCCCTGGACTTTGTTTTTTGGGAGTTTTTAAATTACTAATTCAGTTTCCTTACTTGTAATCATTCTCAGATTTTTTATTTCTTTGTGTTTCAGTGTTGGAAGGTTGTGTGTTTTTAGGAATTTATCCATTTCATCTAGGTTTTCCAGTTTTTTTGGCATGTAATTGTTCCTAGTAGTCGTTCATGATCCCTTTGTATTTCTGTGGTGTCACTTGTAACTTCTCTTTTATTTCTGATTTTATTTCAGCCTTCTCTTTTTCTTAATTTCTTAATCAACTAAGTACAACCTCTGGCTGGAGGTTTATTAATTTCATTTATCTTTACAAAGAACCAGAATTTTATTGTCAAATAAGTACGAACAAATGTGGCTTGCCTGAAAGGAACTTGCCCCTGCAAAGATACAGGGAAGGTACCGATAGGAGGGAATGAAAATAATCAGTCAGCAGTCAGGTACTGAGAAGTGAGATGTTGGGGCACCTGGGTGGCTGTCAATTAAGTGTCTGACTCTTGGTCTCAGCTCAGGTCTTGATCTCAGGGTCAAACCCTGCATTGGGGTCCATACTGAGCATTAAGCCTACTTTTAAAAGATTTAATTAATTAATTAATTTGACAGAGAGAGATCACAAGTAGGCCTAGAGGCAGGCCTAGAGAGAGGGAGAAGCAAGCTCCCTGCTGAGCAGAGAGCCCGATGTGGGACTTGATTCCAGGGCCCAGGAATCATGACCCCAGCGGAAAGCAGAGGCTTAACGCACTGAACCACCTGGGTGGCTCAGTCAAGCATCCAGCCTTGATTTCCGCTCGGCTCTGGTCAGGATCCTTGGGGTTGTGAGATCTGAGATTGAGCCCTGCCTCAGGCTCCATGCTCAGCAGGGAGTCTGCTTCTCTTTCTTTTTCCTTCTCCCTCTGCCCCTCCCCCTACTTGCACATAGGTGTTCCCTCTCTCTAAAATAAACATAATCTTTAAAAAAAAATGGGTTGTTCTTAGGGCAGGTCACTGAGAATCAATAGCGTGCTACTGATAAAAGGATAAGAATAGTAAGTTAGGGGGCGCCTGGGTGGCTCAGTGGGTTAAAGCCTCTGCCTTCGGCTCAGGTCATGATCCCGGGCCTCTGGGATCGAGCCCCGAATCGGGCTCTCTGCTCAGCAGGGAGCCTGCTTCCTCCTCTCTCTCTGTCTGCCTCTCTGCCCACTTGTGATTTCTGTCTGTCAAATAAATAAAAATCTTAAAAAAAAAAAAAAAAAAGAATAGTAAGTTAGGGATTCAAGACTATCCTAGTTAGGTACCTTGTGGGCCCCTGTGTAGTTGCTTTGTTTTTTGAAGAAGAGAGTTACAATTTTATAGGTGTTAAATATTAATTTAATGTTCTAGATGATTTTCCTTTTTTTTTTTTTTTTTTTGGATTTTTATTTATTTGTTTGACAGATCACAAGTAAGCAGAGCAGCAGGCAGAGAGAGGGGGAAGCAGGCTTCGCACTGAGCAGAGAGCCCGATGCGGGGCTTGATCCCGGATCCCTGAGATCATGACCTGAGCTGAAAGCAGAGGCTTTAACCCACTGACCCACCCACGTGCCCCGATTTTCCTGTTTCTGTTTCCTGGGGGTAGACAGAGGAATTTCCTAGTACCATTGGAAAAATTAAGCCAGCCTTATAGAAAAGATGTTTCTAGACATCTTTTGCTAGAAACATCTCATGCTACATAAAAGATGAAATACTTGATGTCATTTACTTCCTGTATTTCTATTTGGTGGTTAAGTTATTGATAGTAGGGTGTGACAGTAGCTTTTTATACTTATTTGCAATATGTGAATCAGTAGAGGTTTGTTTGTTTGTTTGTTTTTACCTCTACAGTAATCTTACTTCCTATAAACCAGAAGGGGCGAACACATTAAGGAATCCTGCTCTGAGAAAAACAGTACTTCCTAACTCAAATGTTGCGTCAGGACAGGGAGTCTTGTTCTCCTTTCCTCTTCTGTGTAAGACTCAGTCCGTTTTCTGCTTTATAAGGTACTATCCTTAGTCTTTACTTGGTTTTAACCAAAATTTTAATAAGTACCTTCTCCCAATTAGTGGTGGACACTTCACTATCAATCAGTCAGTCAGTCATTAATTTATAACTCCCACGTAGTTGAGAACTGACTTTTCCCCTTTTAAACAGAAATTATTCTGATTTTTAAATCTTTATTTGCGAGAGTGTGTGTGTGCTTGCACGCACAAGTGTGGGAGGAGCAGAGAGAGAAGGAAAAGCAGGCTCCCTGCAGAGCAGGGAGCCCAGTGCAGGGCTCGATCCCAGGACCCTGAGATCACAACCTGAGCCGAAGTCAGATGCTTAACTGACTGAGCTACCCAGGCACCCTGAAATTATTCTGTTTTAGTTAATGAGTATAAATCACATATTTCTAGAGACTAAAACCAATAACATTATTTTGGAAGTAATTCCCAAGTTCATGTATTAAGCTTTGCAAAAGCAAAATGGTCTTTGTGGGGGTGGTGGGTTTTTGTTTGTTTGTTTGTAGTATTGCTTGATTGTATTGTGTACAGTCTCTAAATAATGTGGAGAACTCCTCTCTCCTAAGAATTAACTTCTTTTGACTAATCGAGCTTTTCTACATTTAATGAAAAAGATGGATCTTTTTTTTTTTTTAAGATTTTATTTATTTATTTGACACACAGAGAGAGATCACAAGTAGGCAGAGGCAGGCAGAGAGAGAGGAGGAAGCAGGCTCCCCAATGAGCAGAGAGCCCGATGCGGGGCTCGATCCCAGAACCCTGAGACCATGACCCGAGCCGAAGTCAGTGGCTTAACCCACTGAGCCACCCAGGCGCCCAAAAAAAGTGGATCGTATTGATGCAATGAATGGGGTTCTGTTGTTCTGTGATCTGATTTGTTGTTTTTATAATTGTAACTTTGAAACATGGTGAGCTGATTTATCCAATTAGACTGTACCCACTGAAAGCAGAACTATAGGGAGTTTACAGGACAGGACAAACTCCAGCTTGTTTTTCTTGGACACCAATAAATAGCTTGTGAATTTTATACAAAATCCTGAAGTTGGCTTTTTCTTTTTTAAGATTTTATTTATTTATTTGACAGAGAGAGAAGGATCACAAGTAGGAAGCAGAGGCAGGCAGAGGGGGAGGGGGAGGCAGGCTCCCCACAGAGCAGAGAGCCTGATGCTGGGCTCCATCCCAGGACCCTGAGATCATGACATGAGCCGAAGGCCGAGGCTTAACCCACTCAACCACCCAGGTGCCCTTAAAGTTGGCTTTTTAGAAAATAAATCTTATTTTTCAACCTTAACAGTGGTTCTAATTTTGCTCCTCTTGTTCTCTGAGCCCGGGGATTTATGTTAAAATTGGCACCCAAAATTTGGCAGGTTGTCATAAAATTTTTGAAGAACAAAGAGGGGGACTATATAACTTTTGCAAATTTGTTCCTGTTATTGGTGAAGGTTTTTTTTTTTTTTTAAGTGTTTGTACAAAGTTAATGCTTCTTTTGTAGGAGTACCTTCAACCTTTTAGTTGTATTTAATTTGAAGTCTTGTTTCCTGAGTCTGGATGGATAATTGCTTCTTTCCTCATCATGGAATTTTATGAATTGACCTTACTGGTCATTTATCTATCAGATCTCCTTTTTCTATATAGATTGTATGTCCTTCGTAGCCTTTCCAGAGAAGTCCTGAATCAAACCTTCTGTGAGTGGAAATCATACGTGCCTGCCAAAGAGTTTGTATTTTTTACCTCAGTTGTATTCGGCTAATTCTGTGGCTTAGAGTGGAGATCAGTGAGGCACACATAGCGAACTGGGCTCTTGAGTATTGGCCGAGAAGTACTCATGTCGTCATGGTATACTGGAATGAGTATGGCTTTGGAGCCAGCATCTGCTATTGTTAGGTGAATGAATGACTTCATTCAAATTTCTTAATTTCAGCAAATTAATTTCCATATCTATAAAATAGGAAGAGAACCCTATCTTCTTGGTTCGTGGTATGGACGAAATAAATATTTAGTGCATTAAAATGCTCAGTGACTGTTAGATCTTTTATTTTTCTGAAAGAATTTGATGTTCTTCAGAGCATCACAGTTTGGATAACAGTTACCAAGAGGTTTTTGTTTTTGTTTTTGTTTTTAAGATTTTATTTATTTATTTGACAGAGAGATCACAAGCAGCCAGAGAGGCAGGCAGAGAGAGAGGAAGGGAAGCAGGCTCCCCGCTGAGCAGAGAGCCCTGCGAGGCTCTATCCCAGGACTCTGGGATCATGACCTGAGCTGAAGGCAGAGGCTTTAACTCACTGACCACCCAGGCGGCCACCAAGAGGTATTTTAAATACAGTTTTCAGCTTACACAATAAGTACCTTTGGTTTTGGATGATCATAATCAGCTGAAAAGATCTGGGGTGTTGGCTGCCACGTTGTTCTTAATTTTTCAGGACCCTAAAGAAAAATACCTGTTGGTTTGAGAACGTCGGGGGTCCCTCTGGACCACTAAGCAGTGTAGTATACAGAGGAGGTACTGTAGTACACAGAGCACACTGCTTTAGCCTGTGTAATGTTGGAGAATTAAACTCCTAGCTGATGGTAATCACTATTAAGTGCCTGGTTGTATCTAAGCCTTTTATATGATCTCAGAGTCTGGTAGAAATTGACCAGTGTATAAATGCAGTAAAATGTATTCAGTGGACTTAAATGAGCATGATCTTTGAGTGATGGTTGAAAAATACACAGTCTTCCTTGCCCTGATTACACGTGGAACCTAGTGAGGTTCAGTTTGAAATTCATAGTTGGCTTTTTGTGGAAATGTATTGAATAAGAGGAAAATGAATTATTTTCTTGGCCCCATTTTTCACAGACATAATGATTTCCTTTGTCTCCTAAAATAACAGCAGTACCTAGATCTGGGGACCTCTGATGGACTTCTTCTTCTTCTTTTTTTTTTTTTTTAAGATTTTATTTATTTATTTGACAGAGAGAAAGATCATAAGTAAGCAAAGAGGCAGGCAGGGAGAGAGGGGAAAGCAGGCTCCCTCCTGAGCAGAGAGCCCGATATAGGGCTCAATCCCAGGACCCTGAGATCATGACTGGAGCCGAAGGCAGAGGCTTTAACCTACTGAGCCACCCAGGTGCCCCCTAACTTCTATTAAGTACATCTTACTGTGTCTGAGATACTACAATATCATCAGCTTAAAGCTTAGCTTGGAGAAGATGTAGGATTTTCCTTTGTAGTTTGTAAATTATTAGATGCCTTTTACCAGTGGCCAGTATTGCCTGTTTCAGATTTAACTCAGTTATTTGTTTTCTGAAAATTAAGGTTGATATTAGGTTGCTCAAGAAAACTTTTATTTATAAACTAAAATCTTTGGGTAAGGTATAGATTATTTTTCTCTGTATTCTCTAGACTCTAGAAGCTTTAATATTTCAAAAATAAGGGTTTATGAGAGATTCTGATGCAGCTAGTACAATTATGATTTGAATTTCAGAGGCCCAAATGAGACAGGTGTTTGGAGTATATATTGATAGAAGAGATCAGCTGAAAAATAAGAACCCCACCCCCATTATTCCTTATTACTTTTTCTTTAAGTTGTTGTTGTTGTTTTAACAGAGAGATCACCAGTAGGCAGAGAGGCAGGTGGGTGGGGGGGAGAGCAGGCTCCCCGCTGAGCAGAGCGCCCAACGTGGGGCTCCACGGGGCTCAATCCCAGGACCCTGAGCATGACCTGAGCTGAAGGCAGAGGCTTAACCCACTGAGCCACCCAGGCACCCCCCTTGTTACTGTTTTTAAAGATCTTATTTCCTTAAACAGAGATCCTAGAGTAAGGGTCTCCTAGCCAGTAGATCTCCAAAACAATTAGGACTTTACCTCCTTTTTGGTTTGCTTGGTTTTTTCCCCACCACTTTCTGACCTCTTATGAGTACTTTTGAGAAATGAAAACTCCCTATAAAGTAATTGGAGACAGTAACTCTAAAACAGAAAAAGAGGGGTGCCCGGGTGTCTCAATTTTTAATCATCTGCCTTTGGCTTAGGTCATGAACCCAGGTCCTGGGATCAAGCCCGGCATCGGGCTCCCTGCACCACAAGCCTGCTTCTCCCTCTCCCTCTGCTTGCTGCTCCCCCTGCTGACTTGCTCGCTCTCTGTCAGATAAAGAAATAAAATCTTTGTAAAAAAAATTAAACAGAAAAAAGAAAATCAGGAGAAAGTTTCAGACATGTCTGGAGTCTTGATCAGTCAATGGAATGACATAGGATGGTATAAATGGTACATGGTGAGTGAGAAGTTTGAGGGAATGCGAAGAGGAAAGTGTTCTGGCTGGGACACAGGAAAGTAGAATGATACTGCAACCATACTGTGGCTAGGCCTAAACCATTAAAAATCTGTTTTAATTGTGGTGAAATATGCATCACAGGGGTCTAGCCCATTTTTATGGAATATACATATACTATCACAACTACTTTGCTCTGAACCTTGCTGTAATTTGTGTGGGGTGTGGCTTCACTGCCTTGAGTGTTGTGAATTAATAAACTAAATCAGTGTCTACCTGTGGGACAGCTCCAGGAGCACATCTTTAAAGAACACATCTACTGTCTTACCGATGTCTGTTCCCCTGGTACCAGCAATAAGGGGAAGGGTAAAGACCTTGTTAGCAGCGTATTCCTTTTTTTTTTTTTTTAATTTTGGGCGTGTTTTGTTATTGATGCTGTGATTTCCTGTCCTGGATGTTGAGTTTGGAAACTAAATAGTTAAAGCATCATGATTTGAGAGGAAACAGCTCTCATGAATGAAGGCAAAGTTTGGCACTAGGCCAGAATAATGGGGGGATAGTTAGGGTCGGGAGACTAACTGACTTTTGTACCACAAATGACATTTTAAAAAATTAAGAGATAATTCCATGTCCTGAGGTTATAAACCGGCTACAACTGGTTTTTCTCCCCCCCCCCTGCCCCCGCTAGGCATCATGGGTAAAAGTAAGCATCCCTCTGTTTCTTTTGTTTAATGTAACAGTACGCCATGTGATTGGCAGGGCAGTGCCCGCTTGGAGACCGGGTTTTTGCAGGTCTCTCAAGGGGGCTGGCACGTATGGGGTCGTCCCTGTGCTATAGAAAAAGCCTCTCTTACGATAGAAAAGAGAAAGGGAACCTTTCCCCACCTCCTCCCCCCCCCAAAAAAACCCACAAAAACAAAAACCTAAACCCATCTTTTATTCCTTCTTTTCCTCCTCTTTCTGCCCTCCCTTCCCCCACCCCTTCTTGTCTCCAGCTTTCCTGGCAGCTAGAGGAGGGAGCAGAAAAATGTATACCTGTAAGTACTTTTAACTGTCTTGCTCCCCCCGCCTCCCTTTTTTCTTTTTCTAAAAGCAGAAACTCCGAATTGCTCTGAGTTCTTCACAGCCTTTTCCCGACTATGTGTAGAAGGTGATATGCTGAGGTTTCTAATGGGATTGAAGTAATAAATACTGTTGCTTTTTGAAATTTGTTGTGCAGTAATCGTTTCTCATACAAAGCTCCTTTCGGTTTGGGTCCTCAGCCCTTCTGCTTCATTCTTTTGCTGTGATGGTCTCTGGCTTCTAGTTTTGTTTGAGCTGAAGCTATAAGAAGAATGTTATACTGAGGTTTTCTTTTTCTTTCTTTTTAAAAAAAATTTCTTTTGTCTGTAGCAATGATGGTTCTTCTAGCTCCCCCTTACCCTCACTTAGCCCCCCCCTTCTTCCATGTCAGCTCCAACCCTGCTCTGTGAATGGAGTCAACCAGCTGACTGAGAGCTGGCATCACGCCAGGGGCTGCAAAGCAGTGAGAATATGCGCGCGCTCGCGTGTGTTAAGTGTGTACAGAACACAAAGGGAGAGGCCTGCAGTCTAGGAAGTCACAGGCTATTATATACGGAAGTCCGCGTCATCTCTGCTTACTTGGGCTGATGGACAAGGAAAAGGGGAAGGTTTAAAACAGGAAAATACCCGTTTGATACACACACGCGCGGGCGCGCACGCATTCACACTTTCTCCCCTTGCTATCTTAAAAAAAAAAGGTATTTCTGTTGTGGCAAAATGAGAGGGGGCTTCTCTGTCCAAGTGATAGTGACTGTGTTCCTGGTGGAACTAATAACCCTTTGGGAGCTAAGGCTGTTCATTCAGCGTCTTTCTTCCTGCCCCCGCTTAGAGGTGTGCCTGCTCAAGTCCCGGGGAGCATTGCTGCCTGGATTTAACAGCTGAAATTTGTCAAGAACCCCCACCCCAGACTGTTTCTAATCATCAAGATTGCCAAGGGTACAGGGGTTGATGGCCAAGGTGGTTATTTTAAGGAGAAGCAAAAAGCCAGATAATAGATATCAAATAATATGTTAACCGCTCCTTTGAGTCCTGCCTCCCTTTTCCTTTTCTTTATTTCTTGTTGTCGTTGTGTTTAGTGTATTACAAAAATGCAGTGTTCTTCCCTGCCATCTGCTACGGAGTTAGAGTTGTACAAAAGGAAAGTCAAATAGCACATGGAAAGAAGGAAAAATTAGAGATAGGAGCTTCCAGACCTGGCAGGTGTTGCCATTTGGAGATTCATTTGAATGATTGTATCTTTCATTGTTTCTAGGAGCTCAGCATTCATTTAGAAATTGTATTTCTGTTTACCACGTTGTCTTTCCTCTTAATTTCTCTTCGTCTGTTTCTTAGGTGTGAGACATACATGATGTGGCTCTTGTGTTCGTGGGTATGAAGTAAAGTGCATTAATGAATAAAAGGGGGATATACTATTACAGTTGTTTGATGTGAATTTTTTCCTGCCTGTTGTCTGACCATTCCGATGGTGCTGATCAGTGGTGATCAATAGGGTCATGCAGTAGTTGGAGTGGGAGGGAGCTTTCAGACTACTTTGGCCTTTAGTAAGCTTTGTCAGGTTCCAATCTAGAGGAAGCTCCTTAATTCAGTCTTTTTGTTACAGCCTATGAATTTGTACTCTTGCCACATGTTTACAACCAGCAATCTTTGAATATGTGTATTTTTCCCCTTTGGTATGTGAATGTTGGTGCAAGTGTTAGGAGGTGCATATGAGGTTATACTTTCAGGGTTGCTGGATGGGATATACCAGAGTGGCTGACCCGTGCTCATTCCCTAGGCTGTCCCGTTATTTCCCTACCCTGAGTAGCTGGAGTCACTACTACTCATTTTCTTTATAAATGAATTAAAGGAGATTGTTTCCCAGTCAGTTGAGTACTGGAAGATAAAACAGCATCAGACCAACATAGCTCCGACCTAGAGACTAAAGATTCATTCCGAGTTGTGAGATTCCCTGGTTCTTAGAAGTAATTTAACTTTTTTACTTGATACCATTTTTATACAATTGCTTGCAACTACTCTCCACGGGAAGTAGCCCTTTTACATGTGTGTATGTGCGGTATAAGGTTTCCCTCTTACACTGGTTTATATTAAATACAAAGAGAAGTGAGGATGTAAGGTTTATTTCTCCCCTTACCCTCTCTAATTTAAGATTCTGTCTGTATTCTGATGCTTATTGGAGCAGTAGGTTTCAAAAAAGATCTTTTTGCAACCTTTTATTTCTAACTTTTCTCTTGGTGCTTGGGAGCAGATTAGTAGGGATAATCTTATGATTAGATAGTTACAATCAATGAGGCATAAGTTAAGACATTTTATTAATGGACAGGCAAATTTTTATTTCTACTCATTAGGTCCTAGTTATTGTTTTAGGAGTGGCTGAAGAGTTATTTTGAAGGACCACCTTTGTCTCCTTCGTTCTAATATCCCTTGTTTTAAATGACATCTGGCAGAATTTTCGTTATATGTCAGAACGTTTGTGCTGATTTATTATAATATATATTAGCATAATAATATATTATTATTTTGTGCTGATTTATTGTACAGATTTATTATAAGATCACAATGGGATAGGATTGCTTACCTCCTATTCATTAAGTTTTTAGGCAGCATACCCCTAAGTTGTCACAGTTAAGTATAGGGGCCTTTATGATCTTTGGTGCTTATTACTAAACACTCTGTTACCTAAAACATGGCCACCTACGTTCTTCCATTCAGTGATCGAGCCACGTTTGTGTGGGAAACTAAGTGAAACAGAAGAGACACAGTAAGAGTAAGTAAACAATAATAGCCTGTCAGTTCTTATTAGGAATAACTATCTTACCAGTTGGGAAAAAACCAAGAATCACAATAAAGATAGATGCCACATAGACCTAGAAGTAAGAAAGATCTTGTGTTTGAAGTAGGCTTAGTCATTTACAGACTGTGAGTAGTTGATCTGTTTTCTATAAAAGGAGAATTACTTAAGTTATTAAAACCCTCCTATAAAGGACTTAAATGAGATAATATATTGTAAAGCACTTCGGCACTAGGCATTTTGTTCTTAGCCAATAATAAGAGCTCAATGCATTTTTGCAACTGTTACTAGTATTCTATTAGGTTCGTTTACTGCTGTTTTGGTGCTCTCACTAGTTCCTTTTAGCCAATCTGTGACCACCTCCATTTTTTACTTTTGGCATATCTTTCTATTAAGACTGGATTTATTGGCTTATATGTTGGAAGAGTTGAGATTGGAAGTCCGCAAACTACAGCCAGTGCCTGTTTTTGTAAAGCTTTTTTGGAACACAGCCACACATATTTCCGCACAACAACAGAATTGTGTAGATGGCCCACAAAGTCTAAAATATTTAACTATCTGGC
The DNA here is from genome assembly GCF_010015895.1 of Lontra canadensis. Classification (NCBI taxonomy): domain Eukaryota; kingdom Metazoa; phylum Chordata; class Mammalia; order Carnivora; family Mustelidae; genus Lontra; species Lontra canadensis. The sequence continues at coordinate 324,601 of NW_022631154.1, read as the reverse complement.
CCTTGACAGAAAAGGCTTGCAGACGCCTGGTCTAGACCAAGAGTCTTTTTTCAGTAGAACAGTGGGCCAGTAAGAAAGCTCTAGAAATCAAGAGAGGTAATTAAAGTAGACTAAATTTAAGTGGACCAGGAGGAGAGGGTTTTAGGTATGGGATTTTGTAGCCTGGAGAATAGTAGAAAGAAGTTCTCTTGGCATAACTGATACAAGTTCAGGTGAAGGACAGTACCATTCGGAGTTGGTTAGGCACTAGTAGTACTTAGGTAGTCTGTTGGGGCATTTCATATAGTGTGTATTAAAGAGAAATTACAAAGAAGGAAGGTTTACCATCAAGTGGTTTAGTTTGGATTTACTTGGAAAACAGTCATCGGGCTGGCTTAGTTGATAGAGCATGCAACTCTTGATCTTGAGGTTGTGAGTTTGGTTTTTTGTTTTCGTTTTATCTTTAAGATTTTATTTATTTATTTGACAGAGAGAGCCAGAGCAGGAACACAAGCAGGGGGCGTAGGAGAGGGAGAAGCAGGCTCCCTCCTGATGCAGGGCTCAATCCCAGAACCCTGGGATCATGACCTGAGCCAAAGGCAGACACTTAACGACTGAGCTACCAAGGCGGCCCCCCTCCCTTTTTAAGGGGATTGTGAGTTTGAACTCCACATTGGGGGTAGAGAGCACATGTAAAATGTGGGAGTAATATGATGGTAGGTTACTTTATTAAACAAGTGTGTCAGTTGGAGTAGGCGAGCAGTTTTCAAAGTGTGGTCTATGGATTCCTGGGAATTCCTGAGTGTTTCAGGGAGTCTTGAGATGAAGAATATCTCATAATAATAGAAAGCCTTTTTTTTTTTTCTTTTTCACTGTGTTGGCATTTGTACTGATGATCCAGAAGCAGTGGTGAGTAAAGCTGCTGGTGCCTTAGCATGAATCAGAGCAGTGGCACCAGTAGTCATTGTGTTCTTCACTGCTGTACAGTTTAAACTTGGAGCTTAAAAAAAAAAAAAAAAAAAAGATTAGGACACCTGGGTGGCTCAGTGGGTGCACAGATCTAGTCCCACATCAGTCTCCTTACTTGGTGGGGACCCTGCTTCTCCCTCTGCCTCCTGCTCCCCCTGTTTGTGCTCCCTCTCCTGCTCTCTCTCTCTCTCTCTCTCTCTCTGACAAATAAGTAAAATCTTTTTTAAAAATTAAAATAAAAAAAAATTTTAAAGATCCAGTTTCACATAAGTATTCTGATGAAGGAGTGAAAATGAATTTTATTTATCTTGATCTTTCAGAACATGGCTTTTGAATATTTTGTGTGATAAAATGGGAAGTATTTCTACAGCGCTTTTGCTGCGTTGGAGTGCAGTGGTACAGCGCTTGTCCCAAAGAAAAGTACAGTTGAGTTGCAAGCTGACTACCTGCTTTTTTCATAGGATACTTTTTCTGCTTGATGAAGGTTTAATCAACAAACCATGGTCTTTAGATTTGGAGAAACAACTGATTGTATTTGTGCCCAGTGATAATATTAAAATAAAATGAGTAAAAATTAAACTATGAGTTTGACAGCTTCCCAGAACTTACTTTTCTGATGCAATTAGTGCTGACATTAACCATTGTGATTCTTTTATTATATTATAATGAAATGTGTCAGCACTTGAAATCTGCATGACTTAGTGGACCAGAATTTTTCTAATGACCAGTGCATGATGTAACAAAATCACATTTGGGTAAAAGATTCATTCAGAGTGTAAGGTAAGATAGACCAATGGATTTTAACCTAACAGTGTAAAGAACTCATTGATACGGTTTCAGATTTCACATTGCAAGTAACCCTTAGAAACTACTGTGCTTTATTTTTTTTTTTAATTGAGGTGCAAGTCACAAACATAGAACTAACCATTTTAATTTGTATGATTGAGAAGCATTTAGTACATTTGCAGTGTTGTGCAACCATCTAAATCAAAGTCCAAAACAAGTTCATCACCCCAAAAGGAAATCTACATCCACTAAGCCATTACCACCCATTTCTCCTTCTCTCTGCCTCTGGCAACCACTAAGCTATCATTTTTTTTCTTTTTTTCTTTTTTCTTTTTTTTTTAAGATTTTATTTATTTATTTGACAGAAATCACAAGTAGGCAGAGAAGCAGGCAGAGAGTGAGGGGAGGAAGCAGGCTCCCTGCTGAGCAGAGAGCCCAATGGGGGGCTTGATCCCAGGACCCTGAGATCATGACCTGAGCCAAAGGCAGAGGCTTAATCCACTGAGCCACCCAGGCGCCCCCTCAGCTCTCTATCTTGATGGATTTTTCTATTCTGGTTATTTTATGTGCTTGGAGTCATACAATATGTGACCTTTTATGTCTGGCTCCTTAGCATGTTTTTGAGATAACTGGGTTGTAGCGGGTATTGAACTTACAACCCTGAGATTGTAGCGGGTATTGAACTTACAACCCTGAGGTTAAGACCTGAGCTAAGAGTCAGACCCCCAACTGACTGAGCCATCCAGACATCACAGTACTTTATTTCTTTTTATGTGTAATTTTCCACAATAGGAATATATCATATTTTGCTTATCCACACATCAGTTGATGGACATTTGGCTGTTGCGAATAGTACTGCTAAATACGCTTTTGTGTAAGTTTTTGACTGAATCCATCTTTTTAGTTCTTTTGGATATTTACCTATAAATGGTGATCCTGAGTCGTATGGTAGTTGTTTTTGATAATTTTAACTTTCTGAAGAACCACCAAGCCATTTTCCAAAGCAGTTATACCGTTTTAAATTCCCACCAGCAACGTAGTATACTACAATTCCAGTTTCTCCACATCCTCACCGATACTTAACTATTCTCTGTCTTTCTGATTGTAGCGACCCTAATGGGCGTGAATTGGTGGCTCATTGTGGTTTTGATTTGTATTTCTCTAAAGACTGATGATGTTCAGCATCATTTCCTGTGCTTATTGGCCATTAATATATCATCTTGTTCAAGTTCTTTGCTCACATGTATTGAAAGTTTGGGTTGGTTTTTTTTTTAAGATTTATTTATTTATTTAGAGAACAAGTGAACGTGTATACAAGCAGGGGGAGGAACAGAGGGAGAGGGGGAGAGAGAATCCTCAAGCAGAGTCCCTGCTGAGCACGAAGCCCAGTGGGGGGCTTGATCTCATGACCTAAGCTGAAATCAAGAGATGCTTGACCAACTAAGCCGCCGAGGAGCCCCTGTATTGAGTTTTGAGATATCAAAGATGAAGATATCTACAGTTCTGATCATTTGAAAAGATTGCTAGAATGCCCTTCTCTGTATCAGTAAGAACTCATGAGTTTTAATATACAGACATATTTATGCACACAGATAGAGGTAGAAATAAATACAGATGTGTGTATATGCACATGTACATATATTTCCTTTTTATGAGAGGACTTGGAAGCGGTGACACCACCATAGCAGTGAGCACACTTGACACCAGATCTTGGTTTCTAAATGCTGTTCTCCAGAACGAAGCCAGAGCTCCATGGCACCTGGGTGCTGCAGCTGGTTAAGCATCCAGCTCTTCCTTTTGGCTTACATTGTGATCCTGGGTGGTGAGACTGATCCCAGGGTCATGAGTTTTGAGCTGCACCCCGGGGGACGGGGGCAGGGCACTGGCTGCTTAAAAGACTCCCCTGTGTCCCTCACCCACTCTTTCACGCAGATATGCACTCTCCCCCACCCAACCCCAAATAAAAATAAATCTTTAAAAAAAAAAAAAAAAGAAAGAAGCTATTTCCTTTGAAAAATGACTTGGGCAGAGAGAAAAATCACATGGACCTGAATCATCACATAGGTACCAGAAAGTACCAAATGCTTTTTAAAAAAAAAAAAATTTTATTTATTCATTGAACAGAGAGATACACAACAAGAGAGGAAGCACAAGCAGGGGGAGTGGGAGAGGAAGAAGCAGACTCCCTGCCTAGCAGGGGAGCCCAATGTGAGGCTCGATCCCAGGACTCTGGGATCATGACCTGAGCCGAAGGCCGACGCTTAACAACTGAGCCACCCAGGCTCCCCTAACAAAATGCTTTAAAAAGAAAAAATGGTAAGCCAATGTGAAGGAGCTTCCAACAACCTGATCTGGATCAATTTGAAGAACAAAATAATAATGATAGGGGCGCCTGGGTGGCTCAGTGGGTTAAAGCCTCTGCCTTCGGCTCAGGTCATGATCCTAGGGTCCTGGGATGGAGCCCCGCATCCGGCTCTCTGCTCAGCGGGGAGCCTGCTTCCTCCTCTCTCTCTGCCTGCCTCTCTGCCTGCTTGTGATCTCTCTCTGTCAAATAAATAAATAAAAATAAATAAAATAATAATGGGTTATAATCCACAGGATAAAATAAATATCTAGTCCATGCAGCTATAAATAAATATTTGAATAAATAGGAGATAGCTGTTTATTACAGTAAAATTCAAATTAATAAATATAGAAGGAACGATGGAAACATTAGGCAAATAGTAGTAACTGCAGTCAAGAACTGTCTATGAATGCTAAAATTAGTGGGTGGAAGTTTGATGCAAAATGATATTTGGCATAGCCTCAAAAGTATCTCCTCTTGGTAACTTCAGTGGAGAAACCTGTCGAACACCAGGGCAGTCAGGTGATTAGTTAATATCATCATAGTGCCACCTGTTGACATCATGTACTTCCTGATAGGATACAACATCACTTTGGTGATATTCTTCTAAAAAATACATAACCTTGGGGCGCCTGGGTGGCTCAGTGGGTTAAAGCCTCTGCTTTCGGCTCAGGTCATGATCTTAGGGTCCTGAGATCGAGCCCCGCATCGGGCTCTCTGCTCGGCAGGGAGCCTGCTTCTCCCTTCTCTCTCTGCCTGCCTCTCTGCCTACTTGTGATCTTTCTCTCTGTCAAATAAATAAAATCTTAAAAAAAAAAAATAAATAAAAATAAAAAATACATAACCTTGGTCTATGAGAAAATATCAGGTAGACCCAATATAGGGGCATTTTACCCAAAAACTGGCCAGTACTCTTCAAAAATGTGAGGTGAAGAGAGTAAAAAACTGTCACATTTGGAGGAGAGAAACAGGAAACATTATGAGTAGGTGCAGGGTAGGGCTGTGGACGGAGGCAGAAACAGCTGTGGGAGTCCTGCTGTCTGTGGGTAATTAAGCCAGATATTAATGAGATTTGGAAAAAAAAAAAACCATATTCTTTTTTGGGGAAAGGGGTTATTTTTTATAAAAGATGTGTCATGTTAACTTGGAATGTGGGCTTTTTTTTTTTTTTTAATGAATTCACATTTTAAAATTCTGTTTTAATTTCTGATATGGACTGCTGGTAGCTATAGCCCATAATAAACAAAATCTGTTTGGGGTCCTTAATTTTTACAAGTGTCCTCTTAAAGGGATCCTGAGGCCAAAAAGTTTTGAGAACCAGGAGAGTGCATCTAACAGCTGCAACAAAGTTCTAAAAATACAGTGGCTCAAACAATATAGAAAGTATCTCTTTCATGTAATTGCCTAAGGTAGGTGGTTCCTGTTGCTCTGTTGTTTCAAGTGGTAGTTCAGAAACTCTATTTCTTTTACATGAACTTTTCTACTGATCTCTGAGACAGTGGTTCTCATGCTTTAGTGCCCAGACAGAGTTGCCTGGAGAGCTTGTTAAAACACAATTCCTAGGGGCACCTGGGTGGCTCAGTGGGTTAAGCATCTGCCTTCGGCTCAGGTCATGATCTCAGGGTCCTGGGATCGAGCCCCGAATTGGGCTCTCTGCTCAGTGGGGAGCCTGCTTCACCCTCTCTCTCTGCCTGCCTCTCTGCCTACTTGTGATCTCTGTCTGTCAAATAAATAAATAAAATCTTAAAAAAAAAAACCCACACAATTCCTAGTCCTTCTCCCCAGCATTTTGGATTCATAGGTGTGGGATGGGGCTTGAAAGTTGTGTGTCTTAACAGATTCCCCAGGGATGCTGATGCCTCTAGGAGGGATATCAGTTTCCAGGGTATTTTCCTTTTCTGCAGGGTTAGAACTGGGTTGCAGCCAATGGGAAGGGGAAGGAGGGTGGGAGAGCTTGTCTACCTTTTATAGTTCTTAGCCAGGAAGTAGCACACATGACTTCCTTTTTATTCCACTGGCAAGAATCTAGCCTGACAGCAGGGAGGCTGGGAAGTGTAGTATAGCTGAACAGCCATGTGGCCAATACTTCTATTACTGTGGGGAAAAGGGAGAAATAATTTTGATGGGCAGTGAGCAACAGTGTCATCAAAACATTGGAAGAATAAATACTGAATAGGCTTAATTAACCAGGGAATGTGTTTTAGGGGGGTGTACAGGCGTATGTAGAAGTGAGACTGGTTTTTCTTGGAAGATGGGGACAGAGTGGCTTGATTAAGAAAGCACAGTAGAAAAGGCCAGGCAGTAAAAGTAGTAATGGAAGCTAAAAGATACTGCAGGAAGGGCGATCAGATTTATACCATTGGAAGAGCAAGAAGTCAGCTGAGAAATCTAAGGGCCTTGAGGTCTTCCCTGTTGGTAATGCTCTGTGCTGTTACTTTCGCATTCTAAATCATAGCCACAAACACTGATTCAGGGACCTTTGGTACCCTGGTTGCTAAGTACCCAAATAGTGTACGTGACCCAGAATTTCCCCTAAAGGGGGAAATGTATGTTCATCCCTCACTTCCCTGGCCCACAAACCCAAATAAAGAATGGGAAGCTACAACGTTGCTGACCGTCCAGAGTGGGGTGGGGGTGTTTACGGTGAGGGGTGAGGCTTCTTGCTTTAGAAGTGGGAAGATGTTAATGCACAGGGTAACCCCCAGAAATCTTCATCTGGTTAGGGCCGGATAACCCTGAAATAGCAGCAGTTACTCAGTTCTGCCGTTGAAATTAGAATTTTTTAGCATTTGCTCAGTCTTTTTTTTTTTTTTTTTAAGATTTTATTTATTTGGGGCGCCTGGGTGGCTCCGTGGGTTAAGCCTCTGCCTTCGGCTCAGGTCATGATCTCAGGGTCCTGGGATCGAGCCCCACATCGGGCTCTCTGCTCAGCGGGGAGCCTGCTTCCCTTCTTCTCTCTGCCTGCTTCTCTGCCTACTTGTGATCTCTGTCAAATAAATAAATAAA